>NC_088339.1:32345000-32512500 GCF_036884655.1 Musa acuminata AAA Group | reverse complement strand
TAAGTAATTTTACAAGTGTTTTGTTCTCCCATGTGAGAGTTAGGAATTCTTTTTGCTCCATGGTTGAATATAGTGCTGAAGAAGAAAAAGTTTGCTAATTTAATGTAAACCAGATGGATCTGATTTCAGGATATCATTCAGTTAAGAAAGGGTGCAAGCTTGTCCATTATCTCTTTTATGATTGTTTTGTTTTTTGTATAACCTTGTGTTGGGTTCAATATGTATCAGAAGTTTTCTGTGAAACATGGCCACTGTTAGAGTCTCCAATGCATGATCTGTTCCTTTTGGGATCCAACTACCACAAACAAACCTCACTAATCAAATCATATTACTTAACCTAATCAGTTAAACTTGTGGTGCTTCTCTGTTTTAATAGCCTATATTTTGTACACTAAATTTTGGATCCTATCTGCCAGTCAGGTAGTGGTTTTTTTGTCAGCTTTTCAGCTTCAATGTAGTTATTCATAGCTTGATGCAAAATAATTTGGTTTTTAGTTATTTCATAGGGTAGACCTGAGTGGATATTACTTGTTTTGACATTACATATCATGTGCAAATAATAATATCGATGAACTGCATCCCAATCATTGTGTTGGAATATTAAATTTGTGGCAAAGTGAGTTTGAAGCTTGAGTGAGCTGAAACCTTGGAAGGAAATTAGATGAGAACAGTGAACATAGATGTTCATTGTTCTTTTCTAAGAATTAAATGTGTTGTTTCTTGGTCAGTGTATGGCTTATAACTGTTTTATGGTAGGAGAGTAGCTACTTCAGAGAGTTACTAGTGAAGATAATTTGTGTTTATATGCATATTTATTTGGGTTAATCTTTTGATGATTTATGAAAGTCCTAAGTTATGCATTATTAACTTCTTTCCTTTCAGGAGAAGCAAGAAGTTGTTATTGAAAAGATTGTTCGCAATAAGCGCAAATGTGTTACTGTTGTGAAAGGTCTAGACCTATTTGGTGAGTGATACTCAGGACTTTCAGCTTCATTTTTATCTGTGCTGCTTAAGAAATTGAAAATTGTTCGTAGTTAAGTGCCTGAATATTGATATTGCTATGTTAATGTTCTAGGCATAAAACTGAGTGATGCATCAAAGAAGCTCGGAAAAAAGTTTGCTACAGGAGCTTCTGTTGTTAAGGTGAACTGGCATTGTTTTTTTTGGTAAAGGAAATTCTTTATAATACTAAGCTTTTCCAAATACTTCATTCTGGCTAATTTATTTCAGGGGCCAACTGAGAAAGAACAAATTGATGTGCAAGGGGACATAGCATATGATATTGTGGAGTTCATCACAGACACTTGGCCAGATGTAATTTCTCTATGACCAATTTCTCTTGTCAAATAATACTCCTCATCCTTACCATCTATGTTAGTGCATCATTTCCTTAAGATAAATTCTTAATGGTTGGGGAACATGTGTTATGACCAAGAATTTCAGCATTCATCACTTCTTTTGCTTTTGTTTGTGTATGTTTGTGTGTTTGAGAGAGAGAGGCATTTCAACTTAATAGAAAACATGCCCATGCACCTCCATCTTTGAAATAAATAAAATCACTCTAATTGGTATATCATCTACTAGCTAGTGTTGTTCCCTATAGTCTTCTCACCAGATAGCCTGTACTAAAATCTTCTGTAATGGCGACACTTTACTTGTTAATCTCACACATTTATTGCACCCCAATGCATGTAATTATGGCTTGTACACATTTAACGTTCATAGTCTAACAGCTGGTTAGTTCCTATTTGTTCAGGCATTATATGCCTACTTAAAAATTAATAGGTCATTATACTGCATATGATCTATTCTTATACTGCCAAATATGTGGCTGGTGATATCTCAGTCAAAAGTCCTGATAGTTTCATATAGATTAATATCTGACAGAAATATGAACTAATGATTTAACATCTTTCATGGTTTGCGTTCCATATCTTTCTAATATCCTCTTGGCCATCACTAGACAATTTCTTTAAACAAGTCAACCCTTTTTTGCTTTGGAAAAATTTCCCTTTGCACACGATGGACTGACATTTTTTCATTTATTTTGATAAAATTAGTTGAACAAAAAAGGAACATGTGGAGAAGCCTAGTGCTTGTGACTTTAGACAAATTTAAGTCCAAGAGAAGGGACAATGCTTTTTTTGTTATATTTCAGGTTTGTGTTGGATATCAGCCCTCAAAGTAACTTCCATAGATTATGTAGAAATCTGCTCTTTAAAATGGATATTTCAATTTTCTGACCTGAATTATGAGAATCAATTTTGAATCTCTTAAATGGGTCTTCGTTGAATCATCTGCTGCACATCGTATACATCCTCATGTCAGTTTTTTCAAGGGTCTTTTGTGCTTCTCTTGGATGATGCTTTATCTTCTGCAATTTGTTTGACATGATCCTGCTGCCACTTTTGGTAATTGTGGCTCCTAGGTATGCTTTTGGTTTTGGGTATCTAGTTCCTTATGGATGCCTCAAAGTTTCAGCACAAATTATTTAATTCAGTGGTTAGCTTTTGACGTATCAGTGTCATGAACATGTCCATCTTTACTGTCCACTCACTATATGTCACTAATCTGTTGTTGTCCTAGCATTTTTTCCTAGTGTCAATCAAAATTGATAATAACTACATTTTTTTGCGTCATTAAACAATGATAACATGCTCATAGTTTAAATAAGTCTATGAGGAGTCAATATTGTTTTCTTTTCTTCGACAATCATATTTGGTCTTCTCCTTTAGTTGCATTTTGTTTTTGAAGTTGCTTTTTATAGGAGTTGCAGATTAAAACATATTACCTGATTATGCATAGACTTCTGTTTTACTCTGAATGAGCAACATATATTTCTCTTTATTTGAAGAACTTAATTGCTGCGGTGGAATTTGATGCTCAAAAAATGATTTCCACCTCTTCGAGGAACTTTGTAGGATAATTTAGTGGAACAAGCTTTATCCTTATAATTTCCAGTCACTTGACTGGTATGGCTAAGGTTGTTTTAAGCAGCTCAACTGCTTCATATGGCCTGGTATATCTAAATTTATGACAATTGCACTCCTAAAACAACATTGCACAGGCTTCTATTCATTGTATTTATTTAATAGTCTGGTTGGATATAGTTATTTAACTCTAGTTTCTTTTGCTTGTAGCACCTTTTAAGTCGATGATTTACTTGTTACTACCCTCCCCAGTTGTGGTCAGTGGTTAGCACAACATTCCATCATGGTGCCTTGTTCAGATGCTGCATTGATACAGCCTTATCAGCAGTATGATATGGTAGATATACATGCTCGCAAATGTAAACACACTGAATCTTCTTTGGTGAGTCCTCTTGAGGATAGTGGCATTATGTTGAAGGGTTGTCGGTGCAGGTACGAGAGGCTTGAGCTGTTGTGAGACGAAACAGAAAAGGGGGGAAAGAACCATGGCTTTCATGTAGGGTTGACTCAGGAAAGGGGTAAAATGATATAATGAAGGTCATGGAGAGTTGGAGAATCAATTAGCCCATTAGGAAAGGGGGTGGATGGGATGCAGGATCAGTGTTGATATTGCATCATCACAAGAGCTGCCTGCTGACATTGGTTGGTCCAACATGCACATAAGCCTTCCTTCAGGCAACAAATGGTCAAAAGCAAAGACTAGGGGTCAACTTAGATATATTTAAAATAGGTCACCGTCTAGGTCAAGTAACCCACCAATGGGTCAAAAGTATCATAAATAAAATATGTACGACATATGCTAAATTTACAGCAAAATATTGACAACATCAATTTGCTTTTCAACTGTGTTAAAGTCTTCTCGAGTTCCCTTGCCTCTTACATTCTCAACATCAATTTAGCATATGTACTACATATGCTAAATTTACAACAAAATATCTACAACATCAATTTGGTTTGGCCTGTGTGTGTCAATTCCTTTTTGAGTGGTTGTATCTGGTAACTCTGTTACCTATCCGCTCAGTCTTCCTGAAGGAACCCTAAGCAGTTATGTTAGTGATTTTTCTAGAGTAGGCACAGTTGTTTTTGTTGATGGTTATTAATCTAGCCAAATTAATGTGACAATCGGCACTGGCCACCGACAAAATAACCCATTGTCGTAGGATCTACACTGAAACAAGTGGCATCGTAGCATTCTCTGCTGTTGCTTCTTTAGAGTTTCCCTTATGCATTTGAATTTGGTGCAAGCACTAACATCTGTTCTTACAATATGCTAGGTGCCAGCAACTGCAATTTTCTTCATAGAAGAGGGAAGAAAGGTTGCGGCTGCCTAAAATGCTGTAGTTTCAGGGAACAAAGATTCTTGGGAAATTACTGATGACATCATGATAGTTTGACCTGTGTTATACTTGCTAAACAACTTGCCTGTTGGAGCGAATTATTGGACATTTGTCCTATCACCTGCAGTAACAGTATGGATTTCCGTTCTTTCTTCGACACCTTTCAAGCAAAGGTGCTTTTGTTCTTGGGCCCCAATTTTGACACACAGGAATGCTTGGTCTCTATATATCGTAGATGGCATCTTGTTGTGCTCCTATGGATGTGGCTTACCTGCTGCTGCAACTTCTTAGTTGTATATGACTTGTGAGTTGAGTGGGAGAGTACTCTTCTAGCTTTGTGGAAAGGTCTACTTACATTCGAACAAAGTGATGAGTGCAATGGCTTTTTGCTACCTTATTCTTCTTGGTCGAAAGCAGGCCATTCAATTTCGTATATGCCAAGCATCTCTTTATGTATCATATACTCGAGCATATCCAACTTTTCATTTTTCTGACTCTCTTCAAGTCAGTTATTCTTCTTATGTATTTGCTGTCAAGCTTTTATCCTTTCTCTTTGGTATTCAGATTGAGATTTGAAGCATCAAAAAATTAATTATTAGAGTGATTTTTTTGAAAAAATTTGATTTTTCTTACTTTTTTTTTTTTTTCAGGAGGCACCCTTATTAAAATTTCCCAAGGATCATTTTTTATTTTTATGATCCATGAAATACCCCTATCTTTCCTATCCAAAAATCCTATTCAATTATTGACTCAAAATCTAATTATAATTAATCAGATCTCTAATTATAATTAATAAGATAAAATATAACTCATGTATAAATATAACGTACACGTACGTATATACATACACATACATGACATGACATGACATGACGTGGTGGCGTAACGCGACGAGGAATCCCCAAAGGCCAATCCGCCTCGTATCCTATTCCCGTCACGACTGTACAAAAGGCCGAGCAGGGCAAATAGAAATTATACCTGAGAGGCGGTACCTTTCTGTGGCGGTCTCGCTCGCTCTGTCGCCGTTGTCAAGCAAAGCATCGCCGTTGGCTCCTCTCCCTCTCTGTTCTCCGTGCTCTCGAGAAATCTAGGTAATGGGATGTACGCTCCATCCTTTTCTGGTTTGTCTCCTGCTTCTTCTTTCCTCGGGACTGGTTTCTTTGGTGGAAGCGTTAGGGTTTGAGGCGGAAGGAAAGTTGATATTATTGTCGTTCGGAATTTGGATCGATTTAGCTGTGCTATCTTTTCATCCTGTATCTTTGGTTTCTTGTTCTGTTACGAGGGCTTGTTGCAAGTTAAGATTTGTCGTAGGATTTGGTGGATTATGAGTGTGTGCGCTGGATTTTTCTTGTATGTTTTGGGTTTGTGGATTTTGGTCGGATCTGTTATCAATCTTCCTTGGGGGTCCTAATGAGTAAATGAAGCATAGTAAGATCTCGGTTTTTAGACTATTGATCTTAGATGGCCTAGTTGTATTGGGTTCTCATGGGTTTTTTACGGAAAGGAGGCGTATGTTTCTTTGCGAAGCTGCTATATTTAAACATCATGTGTGATGAGTAGATATGTTTGTGGGAATGAATCTTGGATTATATTTAGTGCATTGATGACCGCAAGCTGCTGACTAAATAAGGCTAGTGGTAACGGTATTTGTTTTTAATCTATTTGTGCTTGCCCTTTCTCCCATGCATGATTTTCAATCTGAAGCAAAGGAGCAGGGAAACAATAGCTCCTTTTTAATTTTTGCAAGGTTCTAATGTGTATTAGTATGATGCTTTATGTTCCTAATAAGGCTAAAGTATTCTCTCCGGATGGTGCTTACTTATAATGACAGAGTTCTAAGATCAAGTTACAATTTCCTAATTACTGATTTGGTTGTTTCTTTCTTTGGATAACCTGGGATTGTTAATTTGATCCAGGTGATTCGTTTGCCAGTGGATTCCTTACCTAAGTAAGGCAGTGATCTTGATTGTGCTAGCTTTTAATGGATCGTCTTATTGTGGGCCTGTTACGTGATATGTGGAGGCATTGTTCTGTTTGGATGTGCATGCATGTTGGCTAAGGCTACCTTCATATTAGTAGAAATCTATAATAGATGTGCATGCATTATCTAATTCCTTTGTATAGATCCAAAAGCATGTTATAACAAAATATCAAATTGAGTTCCTTTCTCTGGTTACAATCACTGTTAGTTAAAGTCTTTAGTCCTTTATGCTTTGATCCATAGGCTTAAATTTGAAGGCAAATAGCATTGGTGTTCCAGATTTATGTTCATGGGGGTAGTGCAGCCACTTGATTTTCTATTAATGCTAAGTGACTAAAACCATTTGTTTATTCCCTTGTAGTTGCTAATATGTTTGAATATACTATATGATCTGAAGATATGATCTTTGACGCCATCCAGTAAAGCTCAGCTCTCTTTATCCTAATATATTGGTTTGTTGACATCTTATAGATTGTGATGGTATGAAAGGTCAATGTCTTAATTTTGAATTTTGTAACGGATGCTATAAAATCAAGTGGCTGAGACCGACATTGCTTTATGGATTTGAGTGTTGGACAATTAAGAAACAACATATACAAAAAGTTTGTGTTGCTGATATGAGAATGCTGAGATTGATGTGTGGAGTTACTAAGAATGGTAGGAAAAAAAATACTTTTATTCATGAACAACTAGGTATCGCTTAGATAGAGGATATCGCTTAGATAGAGGATAAGATGAGAGAAATTCGTTTAAGATGGTTTGGGCATATGCTTAGGTGGCTGTTAGATGTGATAGTCAAAAGAGGTGAAATAATTGATATTAGTGATATAAAGAGAGGTAGAGGAAGACCTAAAAAGATTTTAATAGAAATTATAAATAAAGATTTAAGTACTCTAAATTTAGCTAAACATATGATTTTTTTACAGATCTTAATGGGACTTACGACTTTGTTGTTGTTGTTGTTGTTGTATGATATAACTGATTACTACTTTCCTCCAGTGTGCTAATTGAATGATACAAATAACTCTATGTCAGCACAGCCCTGGATTCCAAATGTTCCTCACAATGGAATCTGGAGCCATGTATATTTTATCACCATATTTTGCTTTTGAATGCCGTGTTTGATTATAGCTAAACTTACCTTTCTTGGGTCTATTGGTTTTGGCTCTTTTCATGATCATAGGGCTCTTTTTTGTTGCATTTGCATCACCTATTACTGACTTCGATTTTTTTGTTGGTTATTATGCTGTTAAATCATTTTCTTTAATTTTAATTTCAGCAATCATGGCTGGAATGACACCTGAAGGATCCCAATTTGATGCTCGCCAATACGATGCCAAAATGAATGAGCTGTACTGATTCTTACTTCTTCCCTATAAGGAACTCATTTTAACATGATGTCATTATTCAATGAGTTATTGCAAAATGCTTACTGATGTTGGACTTGCTATTTTGTGGGAAAGGGCAGGCTTTCACAAGATGTGCAAGATTTTTTTACTTCATACGATGAGGTATATGATAGTTTTGATGCAATGGGTCTCCAGGAGAATCTTTTGAGAGGCATTTATGCTTATGGTAAATTACCTTCTTTATCTGCTCAAATTGTTAATATCTAATGGAAGTGGTGTAAGCTGATATTTTCGGTTTCTCCCCTCTGTGAATTTTAGGTTTTGAAAAGCCCTCCGCAATTCAGCAGAGAGGTATTGTTCCTTTCTGCAAGGGACTTGATGTCATTCAGCAGGCACAATCAGGGACAGGAAAAACTGCAACATTCTGTGCTGGAATTTTGCAGCAGCTTGATTATGGTTTGGTACAATGTCAAGCTTTGGTTCTTGCTCCAACTCGTGAATTAGCACAACAAATTGAAAAGGTGATGCGTGCACTGGGTGACTACCTTGGTGTGAAAGTTCATGCTTGTGTTGGAGGAACTAGTGTTCGAGAAGATCAACGCATTCTTTCCAGTGGGGTTCATGTTGTTGTGGGGACACCAGGTCGTGTGTTTGACATGTTAAGAAGGCAGTCTCTTCGGCCTGACAATATCAAGATGTTTGTGCTGGATGAGGCAGATGAAATGCTTTCTCGTGGTTTCAAGGATCAGGTACACCCAGTGCCCATTATATTGTTGCAAATGATGTCTTTAAATCTTCCATCTTTCAGTAAAAGTATTTTGCATAGTAAACAAAGTACTTAACTGTCGGATGTTCCTGTCTTCAACTTTCCAGTGTGAGTTGACTACGACATAAAGATTTTTTTTTTTTAAGTTTTAGGCATGCATGTATTTTATACAGTATATTGGCACTACAAGTTGGTCCTCAGAGTTTATATTTATTTTCCTGCTTTTTGTTGAGGTTAATTGCAAATGCATAACAGTTGCTGTTATCATGCAATTTTTCTGCTGATGATCTTGTTTATGTACTGTCCAATTCTGCTGATGGGATTCCTGGTGAATGCTCTATGGTTAAGGAGTACATGCTTGTTAATTGTACTTTTATGGTAGCAAGTATCCTGGCAACAGGACAAAATCCCTGGGAATTTTGTTTTTAAGTAATGGTACGCCCTAAGAAATAAAAAACACAGACAGACACAAAGTAATGGGATAAACCCAGTTATCTGTGAATCAAACTTATCTTCTTTTAGAGGAAAAGAAAGAACATTGGACTTCTTTTATATGACAAAAAGGGTAACAGAGAGGATGGATGGGATAGGAAAATAGGTGAAAGGAATCCTTTGTTTTTAGTTGCTTTTCTGCAAATGGTCATTTCTTGCTTGCTCTAATATGGGTGCATGATTCTCTACTTTCTACCTGTTTCTTACTTTGTTGAAAAGGAAACCCTAAATTGATTCTCTACTTTCTCTACTTTGTTGGTAGTCATCCTGAATAAAGTGGCCTTCTAATGGGTCCCAACATCTATGTAAAACCATAGCCAATTGGTGCCTTGTTAAAAATGGACTTCCAATTGGTCTAGGCTGCCATTTTATAAAATCATTATTGCTACTGTTTTACCTCATGAGAAACCATCTTCATGTACTTATTCTGTTGTTATTTGTTTACAGATACGTCTTAGATATAGATGTATCTGTCAACAAATAACAACAAAACAAGTAAATGAAACGGTTTTACAGATCTCTATAGTGGCAAAAGATCCATATAGTCGACTCCAAATAGTTGAGACTTTTGGTTTTGTTATTGTTGTCGTATACATCTTAGATGTATTTGGGGAATTTTTTCATTTTAATTTGTTCTTTACACTTTATTCCTTTTGCTGTTGATTTAGTGATTTATGCTTTTTCTCCAACTTGCCTACTTTTTTGTTCCCCATGTTGGTTGGTGTTTTATTTCAATATTAGTTCATTATATGTGTGGAATTTAGTTAGAACCCTGAACATTTGGCAGTATTCTTTAGTAGCATCGGCAACAATTATGGTGCTTGATGGTATGACCATAATAGCATTTAATTTATAGAGAAATCAGATCGGGTCAAATTCCATATGAGCCATACCACAGTAAATGAAGGCTGATCAATATCATTTTTGACATTTAATTAGTAATATGGCATAAATTTTTATCCATTTATCTGGGACCAGTACAAAACTCAATCTGAAAGTTGTTTCAAAGGCCTTTTTTTAATGGAAATGCTGCCAAGTGCTTATTTCTTGTAAATTTTGCTTTTTCAGATTTTCCTTATTTGCAGGTTATGTGAATCATGATTGGCTCGATGCATTAATAAACTTTGCTTTGTTGAGAAGATTTCTTTTGTTTTTCTTTCATCTTCATTCTTGTGCATCCCTCTCTCTCTTGCTTGTAGTTTAGGGCTCTTAACTCTTCCATCCGGAGGGCCATGGACAGCTGAAGTGTTATTTGAACTATTAATCTGACTTTTAGATGGTAACCTTTTGCTGAGTATGATAGCCTTAGTTGTACTCATTGTGATATCAGATGCTGAAATGAATCCGACCTTGTAAGTATTATCATAGAATTTTAAAGCATAAAGGACTGGACATGTGGATGAATTCAAACAGAGACTCCCATATCTTGTTGTCAGTGGTCTAGAGGATCAATGCATTATTTGTTTTGAACATTATGGCGTTTTGACCTACTGTCATTATTTTGTAATTCTAGAAAACTTTTACTGCCCACTTTGCACCACTAGTAATTTGAGCCTCTAATTGATGTTATGTTGATAGATGGTGTGTCACTGAGCAGTCCAAAATTTTAATTGAACAGACAAGACATTAGAGCCATTAGTAGGTTGTAATTGTTTAAGATTAGAAGAAAATTACATTTGACTTGCTTCTTTTTTTCTTTTACTAATATATGAAAGAATAAATTTTGAGTAAAATGTTCTTACGAAGAAGACAATGTCTTACCTATATTAAGGTGCTTGCTGGAGTTCATAGCTGATACTTTGGTCAATATATGATTTTCATTAAGACTTCTTTGTTATACTACAATCAATAGAGATATATGAACACAGTGTCAGATGTGATTTCTTTTTCTAAATACTACCTATAGTATGACTGAGATAAATGAACTCAAGATGTTTTTGATGGTTTTAACATTTATGATGCTGATATAGAAAGGCACGAGTGGTTTATTTTTTAATATCACGTTAATTTTGTTTAAATTGTTGGCTATTTCTTCCAATGCTAAAATATATGTTGCCTTTGAATGTAAGAGCTATGTTATGTGGAAGTTTATATGCCAAAACTTTTCATTTGGTTGCACTGATATCATGATCTTTTTGTTCCTTTTAGTTGTCAAAATATTTCTGCATCTGTGTATTACATAGCTAGAAGTCTCAATTTTAAGAAAAACATCCTGGTTATCTTTGGATGATCATTTAAATCTTCATCTATGTTTCTTCAATGCAACTTGTACTACCTCTTTCTTGATTTAATTTCACTTCGTCTTCTGTGCCTTTGTTAATTGTTTTCTAAATGGGAGCTTGTTTATGGGATTTCCCTTTTTAGATCTATGACATATTTCAGCTGCTTCCTTCCAAAGTTCAAGTTGGTTTATTCTCTGCCACAATGCCTCCAGAGGCTCTTGAGATTACTCGCAAGTTCATGAATAAACCTGTGAGGATCCTGGTGAAGAGAGATGAGCTTACTTTGGAGGGTATCAAGCAATTCCATGTCAATGTTGAGAAGGAAGAATGGAAGCTTGAGACCCTGTGTGATCTCTATGAGACCTTGGCCATCACACAGAGCGTGATTTTCGTCAATACTCGACGCAAGGTGGACTGGCTCACTGACAAAATGAGGAGCAGGGATCATACTGTCTCTGCAACCCATGGAGATATGGATCAGAACACTCGGGACATTATAATGCGGGAGTTCCGTTCTGGCTCCTCTCGTGTACTCATCACCACTGATCTCCTTGCTCGTGGTATTGATGTCCAGCAGGTCTCCCTGGTTATAAATTATGATCTGCCGACACAGCCAGAGAACTATCTTCATCGTATTGGACGAAGTGGCCGTTTTGGAAGAAAGGGTGTCGCAATCAATTTTGTCACTCGTGATGATGAACGCATGTTGTTTGATATCCAAAGGTTCTATAATGTGGTGATTGAGGAGCTGCCATCCAACGTTGCCGACCTAATCTGATAAGGATTTTTTGGTTGAACTGAATGTTTGATCTTTATAACCTGTTTAGGTTTAGCAATAAACTCATCGAAGGTGTCTCTTGACTATCTTGAATGGTGCGGTTATAAAGGAAGTTCAAGTGCTGGTCTTGTTTGAAGCGATGATTCCTAGTACTTTATTATCGTTCATCACATCTTTTTAGAGTTGCAGCCACTAAGTTGTATCTCCCCATCTCTTTTGTTGCGATCGCTGAGCCTTTTTGGATCTGCACATCTTTTTTGAACCTGTTTTGTTTCTAGATGTACTATTTGAAGGATTTATGTATTATGACAAGGATATTTTATTGTTAATTATCTAGTGATGGTTGGTTTAGATTGATGCTGCATTCATTGTATCAAAAACCCCTGTGGGCTTATTTGAAGGAATCTCTGATGGTAAAAGTGGAGTGATTGGTTTAGTTGGAACGGTACTTTTGTTACTCCCTTTTTGCTTTGGCTATTATGGATCGGCAACATGAATCTTTGTCGTTATCAAAATTAAATTTAAAATGTTTAAATTTTTTATTTATAGTTTTTTGATAAAAGCTTTTTAGATCTTTATCTTTTTCCGTACTGTCAATATTAATTTTTTTTTATTTTTTAATGATGACATTTGTGTGATAACATTTGTGTCGTATGTGCACGTGCATATGATCTTAAATGATTAAACGAATAACTTTGCTTTGGCTATTAATAATGTAATCTGTATGGTGGCTCAATATTGTTTTCCAAGTAGCAAACCATCGCATAGATTTTTAGCAATTGGTTTTTTTTTTTGGGATTTATAATAGAAAATACCTTTGGAATTAATTTTTGTAATTTCTTTAAATTACTTTTTCGTTGGGTGTTAGAGAATTAATTTTTGCAATTTCTTTTATTGCTCTCTTTGTAGTAACAAATCCATCGAAGCTTTACACAAGAAAAATGGTACTATAAACTATTGAGTTAGTCATTGCCAGTAACATTGATGTCATTGACATCATAATGCTAACTTATTCATCATATTATTCTAAACTATTTTGGATACTGCAAAATTGAGAAATAAAGAATCCTAAAAATAAAATTCACTATTTAAATATGAATCTAATTATCTATTTCGATACTATTATTATCTGAATTCGTTTCGAGTGAGGGGGGGGGGGGGGGGGGAAGGTGGAGATGCGTGGCGTGTGCACTGTCATCATCCAGTTAAATCACAGCCGTTCATTTGAAGCCTATAAGTCGGTGGGGGCACTATAAATAGAGATGCGGCCACCCAAAACGCACTTGCCTCCTTCCTCCCTCCTTTTTTTCGAAGGACGTCGAGATCAAGAAGCGCGCAAACCCTCCGCCCTCTCTCTCTCTCTCTCTCTCTCCTCATCGGCGGGGATCGCCCTCCGCCATCTGCCGTGGATGTCGCCTTCTTCAGGTGCAGCCGGGCTAAGGAATCCCTCAGGATTCCGGATCTATGTTGCTTGCTGCCGCGGGCTCCCATGAGGGAGAGCGGCAGGACGGCGCGTTTGCTTTCGTTTGGGTGCAAATCCGGTTCGCTTCGATCGATCATCGTCGGAGCGTTCGGTTTCACTTTAGCCCTGGTGTCCAGGTGAGACCATCTCTTGTTCGTGCTTGGCGTTCTTGATCTGGTGTTTATCTTCGTTTTCTCGGTTCTTCTTTTGATCTTGGATCTTGATTTGATAGAAACATGGTTAGAATCCGGTCCAATTCCCTCACCACCACGGGCGAGCAGGCGGATGACACGATCGGTATATGTATATCAAGGTGAAATCAGGCCTTCTTTGGTGTTTGTTGTTTTCGATCTGTTGTTGCCTGGGAAGAACGGTTTAGATCCTGAAGCAAGCTTTTGCAGCCGTAGGTTCCTACGTGAAGGGACGTGATCTCCCTCCGGCTGGGGCAAATTTGGGGCTTCGCTTCGACCGATCATCTTGTGTTTCTGGTTCCCGCTGATCCCGATCTCAAGGTGACATATGCCCCTGTCTCGTGCTTAAGATTTGTTGTGCCTCTCAGTTCTTGTTATCGATCTTTCATCTTCACATAATGGAAAACGTGGTTAAGATGTGAATCTAAGTGGAGAGACTTTTATTTGGCTAAAATGAGCCATACATACTTCGATCTTGAAATAGTTCTTTCACCCAACAGAAAAAAGATACATGAAAAAGATAGAAAAGAAGAACGATTTCGAACAAGTTATTACATGAGATTTTTGGACTAGTTTATCTTTTTGATGTAGTTTGCACTATGCTATCTGCTTAATTATTTGTGAAGGGTATATCGAGATATATACACATGCCCAAAAGTAGGTGAACGGGACAGGCGGGGCCATGGGTACTAACGGTTACTGCTTCCATGCTAATTTGGATGTCGAATGCATGAGGTTTGTGCTTCAGGGGTGACAAGCTTTTGGAATATACCTGAATGCATATTATGAGATATACTCAAATGTATTCCTTCATCCTTGAAAACTTTTATCACTGATCTCCGGCAACTAGATGTCTTATTTTGAACCACAATAAATCATTCGACCTTGTTGTGCTTTATGCATAAATTAAATACAATTGACTAACCAATATATATGGTGGATTTTTGAGAGGTTATTAGCGTGTATTAATTACATGATGATGGAAATGAACATTGTGTTCCATTTGATTAGAAATCAAGGGATGATGTTTTTCGGTTGAGTTGAGGAGCACAGATGCTTCAGAGGCTAACCGGATGTTGAAGAAGATCATTGGAAATTGGAGTAAACTAGAAGCATTACAATGTGAACTAGTTTTGGACCTTAGAGAAATATTTAAGAGGAGATGAAAATGTTTCCTAGAAAACAATTGGAAATTAAGTGCTTCTGAAGGCATTATGAAAGAAGTATTTGATTATCTCCATTAATTGGTTTGCCATGCTTGTTTGAACGATCTTAATATAAACGGAAATTAAGACCATGTCATCGTCAGTCATTAGAATATCAAATCATTTGAAGTGGCTAAGAAAGATGAAATCCAGCCTTTGATTTAGCTCATGTTGATTTCCTGCGTAGAAATACTCTTAATTGCAGTCGATTATGCCAAATAAAGTTCTCTAGATGTCAGATTTATTCTTGCATTGATGGTCTAATCTTGCCTGTTCACATCCTTTCTATCTTTATGATGAAGGGAGAATAGCAACAAACAAAACAAAACAGTGACTGGAGCTTTTTCCTCGGCATTCACCTTCAATGAGACATCATCTGGTCACACTCCGCTCCGCTGGTATTAAATAGCCCGGACGTACCTTCTTTAAGAAGGTAACCTTCTTTACCAATTAAACTTCCTCTTTAATTGGTAATCCTGGGTGGGGATGAATTTATGTGTTTTTTATTGTCATGTCATGATGCTAAGATGAGGTGATTTATGGCGTACACACCCCTAGCGCAGTGTTCAAATTAATGGAAAAAAAATAGAAGGGCTAACCCGTATGGAACAAGTTTAATCCTATATTATCTTTTCAAGTCCCGTCTGTCTACCAAGTTTACATAACTAATTGGAGTGGGCGTGTGGTTTTCTGCATGTGAAAATAATGCGGCTGTAAGCGTATATGTAACTGTACCTGTTAATTGTTGTACAATATTAGTCAGGTGTTTCTTGGTCACCATATTGCGTTGTTCCTATACACACGACACATCATGTTTGCGCATAAAAAGATTAATGATACAAATTCTACTGGTATGTGTCTTTGTGCTTGCTAAAATATGGAACATGTCTCGTGTCTAAAGTTGTTATTGTCTAAAGTTGTTAGGACATTAATGGGAGGAGTTGACTCTAGTTAACTGTTTTTTTTGTCTTTTTGCTTATACGTTACTTGCCATAAAGCTCCTTCTTTGTGGCTTCAATTCAAAATGTAAGTGGCTGCTTATTTCATTAAAAATGTCTTCTCATGCATATACTGGACAAAATATTGTTATTCTTAGTTGACTCCTAGACTTTGTTTCATTATAAGTCATGTGTTTCTGATTATAAGATTTGTTGCTATTTTTCCTTCTTTCTAGTTTTCTAACTTTGCTAACTTGGTAACTTGCTAATGACCATACAGGGATACGGTGATTTCAGCAACAGGTGGTGGAAATGGAGCTTTGCAGCGTGCGTCCTTGAAGACTTGCATATATTACTTGTATTCCATTAGATTGATTCTGAAGCGCAACTTTGCAAAGCACAAAGTGCAATGTAAAACGCTTATGATTTAAGAAATATTAATGAGTATTTAAGGAAATTTTTTTTAGAAATATTCTCAAAATTTTCATGGTTTTAAAAAGTTTTTTTTCCCCAAAATTTCGTTATCTCTTTCGCAAATATTGAATATTTTCAAAATATTCTTAAAAAATTTAAGAATATTATCCAAGATTTTTTTTTAAAAAAAATGGTCATGGTAGAAAGTTTTCGTGGGCTTTATCCAAATCAAAATCGGCATTCACATCAGCATTTCAAAGTTTAAAAGAAATTTCACTTACATTTTTGTGTACTTTCTAATTTCTTAGACGTTTTTTTTTTTTCCGAATTAGACATTATGTTAGTGTTTCACATTTTCTAATAGCATTAGGAAAACTAATTTTTTTCATCAGGCACAAAAAAATTTAAGAAAAGTTCAGCTTCGACAAATATAGCAACAATAGGGGCCAAAAAAATATGATTAATGAGAAGCACAAGTTGACGTTTTGTCAATTTTATGATCAATGCTGTGGAAACGCTGAATCAACTCGTAGCGATAAGCCACCCCACGTCCTGTCTAGTTACATGATACGTTAATCATGCAACACGACGAGTTTGAGAGTTTACCCTGTTAATGCTAAATTGGAGAATTTACCCCATCACGTCCTGTATCCATGATCTGTCTACGACAATGCTAAGAAACAAAAGGGATAATCGTAGTATCCAAATGCGTAAAAAAAAAAAGAAAAAAAAAAAGGATGTCCCATCACCCAACTCACAGACCAAACCATCCTGAAAAGATTCTCCAGGCTGTTGATGTGCGCGACCTATACGGTTCGGATACGTTGGTAGAGACAGGTGGCGAGATTTAGGAACTAGAATTGGAGGCATTTGGATTCAATAGGATGTTGAGCGTTAAATGTCTTTGAAATTTACACACTAAATTAATTATATATAAGGCTTTCTTCCTTATATATGTAATTTTCAACTGTTTACTTTTTTTTTTATATGTAAAAAATATTTAATTATCTATGGAATATGATATTTAGTGGCGCTGCCTTCGGTTGACGTGCGAACGTGATAAAACCAGAGGTAGCCACGTCGTCGTGTGAGTTTAATTGATGCTACATAAAATCGGGACCCACCCACCACGAGTATGTCTCATGAGACCTCGTCCGTGGGCCCCGCAGTTAAATTACCAGTCACCGTCGAACAGGTGATTGAAGCTGGAAAGTTTATAGTCAATGATATAGAACCAACTCTTTAGTAACCATCGTTTCATTTTTCTTGATGAATAATGTTTTGTAATAATTATCTAGAAAACGATTATAATTTTCCTTGATCCAAAAAATAAAATAAAATAAAATAAAATTTTACAATAATTATCTAATACTAACTTTTGTCGACCTGTAAAAATATTTATTATTAAGCATTTACATAAAAAAATATTTGATAAAATTAGTGAATAAATTATAAAATTTATCATATCTCAATAGTTAATAATCCTTCCACTTACCAAAACTTGAGATTTGAAGCCTCATTCAATGTATTTTATATAGATATATTTTAAAAATATTATGATTGATAAAAAAAAATTGATAGAGTTGACCTTAGTTTTTTATCCTTTCACTTGCGAAGAAAATATATAAGTCTTAAATCTACGAACGATGCGATGAGGACATCTGACTCCAATTCATCACAATAGGAGAAGCCACCAGCGAGCTCCACATCATGCTTATCTCAATGTGCACGCAATGCTCCAATCAATCATCAATCATCGCTCTCATGGCCTACAAATGTGGACCTCAATATTGGCTATGACGTCTACATCTCTTATCAACCCAAAAAACAGAAGCAATGTTTAAGATGTAATACTTGCAGTCCAAATAATTAATCCCAAAAAACAATCAGTGATGTATACCGATGCGTGCATGCGTGCAGGGAAGCCAAAACGTGCCTCCGTTGCTCGAGTCAAGCCCAGATGGCGAGGGCCGACATCGCCCCCGCGCCGAGGAACAGAGCCAAGTAGGACGCCACCTGAAGCCGCACGTTGCAGCTGATCGTCTGGCTCAGGAAATCCGCCGCGATGAGATCCACCAACGCCATATATATCAGGATGCCCGCCGACATGGAGTCCAGCATGCCCTCCACCACCAGCGCCCTCGGGCTGTTGGGGTTGTACGACGACGACACGCCCGCTCCCAAGGCGATTCCCGCCGGCGTCGTGATCGCGAAGAAGCACGCCATCATGGCCGCCGCCGTGCTCCGGAACCGTGCCTGCGAGATGCACCCGCCCAGCGCGAAGCCTTCGAAGAACTGGTGGAAGGAGAGAGCCGCCACCAGCGGCCGGATGGTGCAGGGGCTCTGCGACACGCCCAGGGAGAGCCCGATGATCACGGAGTGCGACACGATTCCGAGCTCCAGCACCTGGCAACGAAGTTCACGTGAGTTATTTCCCGTGTTCGATCGATCCGAGTTCCGGTGTGGATCGAGACAATGGCGGATCGAGTTACCTGTGACACCACGACGTGCCGTGCGTTGGACGAGCCCTCGCCTTCCTCCTCGTGCGCGTGGCCGTGGGACCGGACGGGTACCGCGGCGCCGTCGCACGCCCCGTGCGCGTGCGAGTGGCTATGGCGGTGGGCCGCCGCGTGGGCGTGCATCCCGACGATGTGCATCGGGTCTTTCCCTCTCCCCGCGGAATCCGCTTCCGGCGTCAGCAAGGCGGCGGTGATCCCCTTCTCCTCGAGATCCGCCGCCGCAGAGGCCGCCGTCGCGTCCTCCCGGTGCTTCCGCTCGTAGAACTGGGTCCCCACGAAGTCGACGACGAGCGTGCCCAGCGCCGCCGCCATGGCGACGAAGCCGGCGAAGGGGAACTTCCGCCAGGGTGAGTCCGGGAGGCATGGGTTCGTGAGCGACGACTCCGCAGCGTGGAGCATGTGCACGAAGCCCGTCGCGAGCACGACGCCAGCTGCAAATGCCTTCACGCAGACGAAGACACCCCCGTCGGTGCGCACCAGTCGCCCCTTCCCTCCCACCAAGGGGATCGCCACACCGACAGCTCCGGCGATCAGGATCGCCCCGATCGCAGCCAGCTTCAGCCACAACGCCGCCTCCTCGTCCACGCACTCCTCCACCGCCTCGACAGAGGCACAGTTCGTCGTCGCCATCGATGCCCACATCCTCTCTTCACCACTATCGTCACCACCACAAATCAGCATCCAAGATCAAACACATACGAACCATATAAAAAAACAAAAAGAAACCGATTTTTACCTCCAAAAAGAGGTCAATTTGTCGCGGAATCGAGCGAAGACGGGCAGAGGATCAAAATCCTGCGTAGAACACGAAAAGAAGAGCAAAATCAGAATTAGGGATCAAGGAAAGCGAAGGGATTCCATCGAATCGGTACCTCGAAAAAAGGACAGCAGGACTCGTTCTCCGATGTCCTGGGTTCGACGGGCCGGAGGTACTTCGGGGCGTGTGACGAACAAGCGGCGGAATTATAAACTGATTCGCGGGGACAGGATGTCGTCATCCGGGGAAAGAGGGAGGTGGGGATACGACAAGGCGGACGTCGCGCGGGTGAGCGCACCGCTCTCTCGATGCGCCCGTTGGAACGGACGGCCGTGATGAGACCCCAGGAGTCGCCGCGGACGCGGCCATACTGACCGGGAAAGTGGGACCACCAACGGGGGCCAACTTGGTTGGGCCATGTCGACATAATGGCGACACGTCTGGAAGTCCACGACGGAGAGCGGTGTCGTTTCGTGGTTCGTTCACCATGTCGACATAATGGCCAAACCCACAGCTCGGGGAAGCAGATTGTGGTATTGTTGCTTGAGAAACAGATCCCAATGCAAATGATACAACATAACCTCTTTAATCTTCATGCATGGCATTATATATATTAAGTAGATTGGAATCGATCATCCCAACCCAAATTGGATGCAACATTCCGATCCACAACCTATTCTGTCGTCTATCATTGATACGGTATATTTTGGTCCAAGACTACTGCTCGGCACGTCATATTTTAGGAATCCCGAGGCAATTGTTGCTCCTGAGACACATCAAATCAGAATTCGTACTAAGATACTGTTTGGTATGTCAACCCGCGTACGATCGATCCACGTGCGGTACTATAAAGATCTCTAGCCAGCAGAGGGGGAAAAAAAGATCAATTGATCACTCTATTGACTTGCTCGTCAGAGGGGCCTTGTCGGGTGATCCCGACAAGGGCCATTTTTACAGGAAAACCCGGTCACCTCATAAAGACGAGTTGCCAACGACCCCAGAGAAGGAGAGACGTAGCTCGACATACATGGCGCCCGGATCAGCATACAAGGAACGCTGATCAATACCCCGTCGCGAGGGCCTGATCGACCTCGACATCCAACTTAGCCGACAAAAGACAACTCAGGATATCATCTAATTAACTATAGCATGTCCTTTTTACTACAAAGGTAACTTCACATGGTAACGCAGGAAATGATATTTTGGTCATCATACTAAAAAGGAAAATAGATTGTATGGATCTACCTTATTAAGACTTGGATTTCCAAGATGAGGTCACAGGGGGCCTATCGTTAGTAGTATGGATCGATCTAGGTTTGATCTTACGAAGGGATAGATACAAACCCTTAATCCAAGGATAATTATTATGATCAAATTTAAGAGAGAGTATCTTATTCGATACTTGATTTTTTCTATGATATTATCTCAAGAGTTCTCCTTCTAGCACCAATTAGATACGATCAAATTGAATCAGGATGAGGATTATTATACTGATCCTTCAAATGACCAAGCAACTTTACATAGAACCATAAGAAAAAATTCACCGAGTACCAGAGATGAAACAAAACTTTAGTTACATCTGTGTGTATATATATATATATATATATATATATATATTTATTTATATTTATGTATCTCAACTATTTCCATTGAGCATTGACTCAACATATACGTCAACTAGTTCCATAGAGCCTTGCCTCAACATGGATCCAGATATGAAACGTTTTAGTGAGGAAGAAAACTCTAGAGCCAATGACAGATGACACGGAGAAGAAAGAGTCAACCAAGTAGGAGGCCATGGGCGTGTTATGATTGAGTTTGGATGCTCAGCGATGAGACTTTCTTCTGCAGCTTCCTTTTCAGCTGCCTGATCTTGGCATCTACTCTTGCTGTAAAACCAATCTTGGTCCTCTGCCTAGCTTTGGACCTCTCCCTCTTCCACATATGCTGGTCCTCCACATCCTTCCTGTAATACTTGATCTCCTGGATCACATGGTGATCAAGTGGATTCAAGGCTCTCTGGAAGGCGATGTAGACCAGATAGGGAATGTTGCAGGAAAGAGTGACTAAAAGTGTGGCAGCCCAGTACATGGGGGCAGGCCCGAGAGCTTCCGACAGTATCCGGTAGGCATTTCCAGAGATCACCGGCGAGCACATTCCGTAAGCTATCAGGAAGAGGTACCACGTGGCGATGCTGCCCCACACAAAGAGGTGCTGAATCCATGTGAAGTGGCTCATTGTCAGCACAATTTGCAGGTTCACAGTCCAAACGATGCAGGTGAACATGCTCGTGCCCACGGCAGCCATGTCGGCAGTCTGGCCGTTGGCGCGGAACGCCTGGCTGTAGAAGATTTGGATGCTGAGGAAATATATGACTATGGATGAGTATAGACCATTGCCCATCCATCCAAAAATCCTGTACCAATCGAAGAAAAGGTTCCTGGGCCCTTGTTGGTACAATGCTGGAAACTGCACAAGGTGAAAGCATAGTTTGTGAAGACCAGCAACGAGATGTGTCTGTCTACTTTGGATTTCAGAACCTTGTAAGCATACCTGTAAGCATACTTCGGAGGAGACATCTTGTTCAAAGACTCCTAATGATATCACCGGCAACGAGGTTAGAATGACGTTGAATAGTAGCATGTACCAGTCGGCATACACTGATTGCCCGGAGAAGCCAGTATACGCCTCGAAGTAGAAAATTGTGAGGCCAAAGGCTATGTTCTTGTAGAAGAAATAGCATATCTGAATGCAAGACAACAGAGTCGATTCAGAGAGTGATCGGTACATGTATGAATGCTAAGGCATAGATTGAAAGTATTCCCAAAACTCACCATCTGTGCTATCCGCTTGTAGCACCAGTGGCCATGGACAACGAGAAGCCGTTCGAGGAATCGAAACTGAGATATGGAGAAATCACTGGCCATCACAGCCTGCACGAGGCCAAATGATTATGAGCTCGTTAGCGAGTAAATGATTCTTAAGGCGACACAAGCATCCTTATCGACACTACAAACCTGCATTCCTTCTACCCCACTAATGCCGACACCGATATCAGCCTCTTGAATCATGCCCACATCATTAGCACCATCGCCTATGGCTAATGTAGTTTTACCTGTGCCTTCTTTCACCAGACGAGTCACCTAAACCAAGAGATAAGCATCAATCACTGACCGAAGTAATGTTTTCGATCCAGCATGAGTGTTCAGTTTATTTGAAAAAGTTGTGTAAGAGATTCAATACTACCAATGCCTTCTGCTTTGGTGAGACCCGGCAGCATATGACAGAAGCACAATTAACTGCTAGACTTAAAAATTGATTCTTTAGGTCATCCTCCAGGGCGTAAGTTAAGGTTTTACCATCGATGATCAAAGCAAATGCCGCATTTGGATCCTTCTCTAGCTTGACCATTTCATGGGCATCAATTATTTGCATCAAAGTACTCTCTTTTGCAGCCTGAGCAGAGTAGTCGTGAAATATAAACATATAAATGTGTGATATCAACATCCCAGGGCAAAATAATTGAGGTGAAATGATGTACCTTTTCTTTGTTTAATGACAGTATGTTACTGCTATCGACGGATAAACAGATCTGCTTCATGCCTTGTCTAAGTAAACTACAGGAGAATCTGCAACAGCAAGAAAGAAACTGACATCGCTTCTACTAAATGGTGTTCGTATGTGAATTGCTGGTGGGGCATACGTACCCTATATTAATTGCAGTCTCCATCTTATCACCCGTCAGAACCCAGATTTTGAGACCAGCTTGTGCTAGTTTATCTATGCACTGTGGAACCTGTGGAGAAAGTATGTGATCAGAGATGGCTTTAGGAAGGCAAAAATCAATAGGAAATCACAAAACCTTACTCCTTTCTGTAATTTGTCTTCGACAGCAGTTGCACCAACAAGAATCAGATCCCTCTCAATTGTGTCAGAGACACGCTCGAGTTCAGCTTCTCTGTGATGCCCAATGGTAGTTTTGGCTTTAAGGAACTCTGTGTTCCAAGCAGAGTACTCGGATTCATCAAGAACACGATAAGCCAGTGCTAAAGTCCGCAGGCCTGCCTCCCCATATTCATTTAGATGTTTAATCGTCTCGATCTCATATATTCTTCCATTTTTTGACAGCCTATCCAAAATGATGCTGTTTGGTTCATGGGAAAAAAAAAAAAGGCTTCTTTAGGCACAAAATCAAATCTACGATGTGGAGAAGACAGATCCTATATGCACAACCATATGCGTGAGATGTTTTTGTAACACAAGAAGATAACTGAACTAGAAACAATGGTGAAGATAAGTACCTGTCAGCACCTTTGCATAAAAGAATAATCTGCCCGGTCTCATCACGCAAAATCACTGACATTCTCTTCCTTTTGCTGTTGAACTCCAAAATATTCAGAACCTTGAACTCCCTAAATCAAAATAGAAAAAAGAGAAGAAGAACTCACTGGTTTAGATTGCAACAATCACCACAAAGACAAACAACAAACCGATGACACCATTCAGATTCAGCTATGACCTTTCTACAGGATCCTCCGAAGCAGAGTATCTCTCCCTGATGAAGACACTTGATTGAGTCCTCTTACAAAATTCAAACCCAAATTCTCTGGCTGCAACAAGGAAAGCTGCTTCATCCGGTGATTCTGCTTCGTATGTAAAAGCACCAGTTTTTTCATTTGCCTCCGCAATTGCTGTATGACAGAGAGCAAGTACCCTCAAGAACACAAGAATGGTACCGGCATTAGGCTCTTTTGCCCAATTCCCATGAATGAGGCGGTCGTCCTCGAAGCTGAACCCCTTGGTTGTAGGCCTTTGTGGCTTCCCAACCATGCGAGCGATCCCGACTTCCAATTCACACTCCGATGAGCCAAAGCCATCCCCACTATCCTCCCAGAAATCTTGAGTGCTGCTATGCTGCTCGATTGTGCCAGAAACTTCCGATGCTATCTGCTTCACAGCTGCGATCTCCACTTCACTAGAAACCACACCATATGGAACTCCAGCAATGGAGCACCTCAAAAAATCCATCTGGTTGCAAGTCAAGGTGCCAGTTTTGTCTGATAATATCGTATCAACCTGCCCGAGCTCCTCATTCAAATTTGATGTCCGTGCTTGCGCTGAATATCCTGTCTCCTCATCACGCATGTGAATATCTTGGTTGATGAAGGTTGCTTGCAAGACCTTGACAACCTCGATCGAAACATATAGTGAAATGGGAATAAGGTATCCATAAAGAATAAGAGCAGTAAGAAGATGGTAGAAGCCAGATAAAACAGGCTTCGAAGCATCATAAACGTATGAGGTCTCGCTCGGTTGCAAATACCACGATTGTGGCATCCCGAACTTTGTGATCACACCATAGCCGATTGAGCTGATCAATGAAATCAGTATGAGAAAGGTGAAGAGAACGTATATAATATTATCCATTTTCTTCTCAATTCTGCTTCTCTTAGATGGTGATTCCGTAGAATTCTGCATCACTTTGCTGTCATGGCCGGTGAAGATAGCCACACCGTAGACATATGTAGTGTTCCGAAGCTTGGAGTCCCTGAGGAGAATCTGACCTGGGTCAAGAGCGTAAACCTTCTTCTCATACTCAAAGTTACCCACGAAAGTGTAGAGATTGGGATTGGGGTCTTCGCATCGAATGGTGCTTGTGAAATGTCTGAAACTGGCGTCACCATCCAATGGCAAAGTCACCTCCAAAGATCTTTTAACCTTCAGATTTGTTTCTCCATCCAAATTCATGGTCTCGACATAGCATATGCCGTCGTCATAGCTCGATGACAGTAGAAGCAAGTCGGCGGGGAAGAATTGGTCCTTTTCCACCCTCACAACATCTCCAACACGAATCTCCTGCCAATGTTTGTAGCCGAAGCGCCCCTCTCCACTGTGGACGCTGACCTTACGGCTGTTAACCTTCATGTCCTGCATAAACCTGTTCCAATCTTCCATTGCCTCCTTAGCCATACTGAGACCGACGACGAATGCCAATGGCGCAATCATGCTCACCGCAGAGAAGGGCGTCACGGGGGTGAGAGAGAGTGATGCGGTGAGAAGGAAGTATAGGTTGGCGACGCGGCGGAACTGCTCGAAGATGGCCTTGGGGAGGAAGGTGATGATGTTGTACTTGGTTGTGCTGATGTGGTTGGTGCAGTAATTGAGCGGTTTCTTTTGGTGTAATCCGGGCTGGTTGCAATGGACGAGCCGCGAGTATCCGGGCCCTTGCAGGGGATGGGGTTGCTCATCGTCCGTCACCACGGTGGGACGGAGACAAGAAAAAGTGTAGAGCTTGCTCCACCGGAGTCGCTCGTGTCTCCTTCGTCCCGGGGCCATCTTTCTCTGGCTAGGGTTTCTTCTGCTCGGATCAAACACAACTATTCCCCATCATCTAAAAATGCAATCTTTAATATGAACAGGATAAAAAAAAAAATCTCCAACAATGAACGAAGCAATTGCCGAGAATCATCTCAAATTTTCCACGAAAACCTAAATCCAAATTCTTCGCATACGATAGAATTCACGGGAGACCAAGTAATCGAAGAGAAAATAACAGAACAAAGGAACCGAATTTGGAAGCTCGAACGGAAGCTAAAAGAAGTTCCAGATAATTAGCTTCCCAGATAAAAGATCAAGACCCAAAAAAGGATGCGATCCAAACCGCGCGCGATCTCCGAGAAAAGCTCAAGAAGATCGATCGGATCAAACGGAATCAGCTAGACGGAAAAGGAGAGACAGGGGTCCAGGGGATCGAGCGCAAACCCTCGGGAATCGATCTGTGGGGGAGGAAGGGGAGGGAAAGGATCGAACGCCCTCCCAAGCTTCCCCGGATCCCACAATGGCGAGAGGCAGGTGGAGGGGAAGGGATCCAAGGATGAGGGTGCTCTCGCACCCTCGAGCGCTGGAACGCGAACGTCGGTTAAGTTTTGGGGGGATCCCTTCCGCCTTTAAATCGTTCGAGTCAAGGAACTCCCTCCAATTAAGCTTAATTAGGAAACTAAATTGGGTTTTGTGAACAGGGTTAGAGATAATTCCGCATTGGGTGAGCTGGACGTCGAGGCCCTTTTTCGAGTACGCTCCCGGACAGGGTTCAGGAGGCTGGCCGTTCAACCGAACCGGATGTCGTGGCGGCGACATCTGGCCCGAGACGATCCGACACGTGCGCACGTGTACCGTTACCGGATGCGACTTCGTAACACGTGGAAGCTCCTCCTCCTCCTCCGACGTGGCATCGGTGGACGCCACATCGACGCGCACGACGTCATAGGGCGGAGACAAACCCGTCGTGGTGGCACCGCCTTGTTGGAAGGAGGTGATTGGCCGATGGCCTTCGCCCCCATCGACGGCTAGGATCCCTCCTTTTGTCATCGCTTGTCGTCCACCTTTTGATGAGAGAGGAAGAGAGGGGAAGAGAAGAGCGAGTTGCGATAGCAATTGAGGTGACGACGATGATGGCATCCAATTTAATATCGTCGACCTTTTTACAGAAAATTCAATTAAATTAGCGTTGACTTTTAAAAAATAAAGCATCGTTGACTTTTACGGCAGACTCAATTGGAGTATGGTTGACTTGGCGCAGGTCCCTTTCTTGGGTGGAAAAAGGAGAAAAAATAGAGAGGGAAAAATAAAAGAATGTACCAGATGAGAGATTTATTAACAAATACTTACTCTCTCTTTTTTTTTTTGTTGGGAAAATGATGAATCAAAAATAAAATCTGATACTTAAATCCGTATCTTACGGATCGTGTAGATGTGAATATCCGAACTAATTAGATATGATCAGTATCTAGCTTACTCAAATCTAATTGATATAGTGGATATTAACCTTATCTAACCTCGCCATGTTAGCGAAGATTCATAATAAAATATATAAACAATATCAGATTAAAGGATCCATCCGTATACACCACTCGCGGTGTATACGGATGCATACGTATTCGGCCCCACCGCAATCCAATCACGGATCAACGACGAGATACGAATCCCATAAGCCGCAGGCTCGGATCCACGTAACCGTGCAGCGCACGCGTACCGCACGTGGAAGGAAACCACCTGCGTTGACACGGTATCTCCGCCTACGTAAGGAAATGGAGGCGGAGGAGGAGTCCTCCACCTCCCGGCTGCGGATTCTATTAATATCAAATGAGCGATCGCGCTAATCGCTGGACGATGCCTTGTCCTTCCCTCCACCATTAAAGACAGGTTGGTCGCTCAAGAAAGGAGGAGAGGAGAGAAGGAAGGAAGGTAGAGAGGGGGGCCCGAGGAGAGATGGTGGTCAAGAAGGTGATGAGCTTCTCCCCTTGGGCACCTACGGCGCCGACGAAGGCGAAGAGGAGGAGGAAGTGCAAGGTCACCGTGAAGGTGGTGGGTCTCGAGGGGCTCCTGCCGCTACCGGGGGTGGCGGCGGTCGAGGTCGGCTGGCGGCGGCCGCCCAAAGTCGGGGCGCTTTCGTATCTCGTGGGAAGGAAGAGGCCGGCCCGAAGCGTGTCTTCCCGTAGGCCGGTGGAGGATGGCTGGGCGGTCCGGTGGGACGACGATGACGAGTCGAGCCGGTTCGAGACCGTGTGTCGGCTTTGTGACCCGAACTCGGTCTCGGGTCCTGCCCATGATGTTTCCTTTTCCGTCCTATACGTGAGTTCCTCATCGTCTCTGTGTATTTGACGCTATGAAGATGGTCTTCAGGTTTTCTTGCAGAGATTTGACTGTGGATTACGGATAGGAAATGAGGTCAGATCTTTTCAATCTTCACCATGACAGGAATTACCGATGTCAACGCACCTTCTTGCATCAAAATTTTCGGCAGGATTTGATGCCGGCCATTTGTTTGATAGAATTCCTTGTTTTTAGCGTTAGTAATATCTCTAGAATTTTATATTGCAATGAGTACAGAAAACAGTGAAAACAGGTTTGCAGATTCCAGTTACTCTGTCAAACCAGTTTGAAAGCTGTAGTCTTTCTGTTGATCTGCTTCTCAATGACTAGGTTTAATTCTGCAGGGATCTGGTGAAGAGGAAGGAAGCAAGACGAACAAATTGGAAAGGATAGGGACGACAAATGCAAGCTTAGCTGAATGGGCTAAGGAATCCCAATCCCATAAAGAGAGTGGAGGAGCAGAAAAGGGATTCAATCAGCAGCTTCCTATCACCTTAAGGAAAGAAGGATCGACAAGCTACGGAGTGCTACATGTAAAACCCCCCTTTTTTTTTGCCTTCTTCTCTTCTTTTGTTCAAAGAAAGCTAATAATGGCTTGTGCTTGTTGTTTAGTGTGCCATTCAAAAAGAGAATAATGTTTTTTACTTTGGCCAAAGCTTCATGACATGGTAACTTCAACAATGCAAGTGCCTCATCTTCTTATCTATGAATATGTCTGGATAATGCTGCATGACATTGATTGAGTGTACACAGTGTAGAAATACATGTGCATCGATTTCAGTGTCTGAAGCCACACATTTATCAGGGGAGTTTTTGAAACTAAATTATTAGCAGTTTCATTGTCAATGCAATGAGTACATCAGTAACATGGAGGAAAAAATGTTCAGCCAAAAAAATTCAAGAAAGTTTGCTAGAGTTTTAAGTTTCTCACAACATCATGCAATGGATCTGCTAATTATGTGAATGGTTCAGGTCACTGTCAGCTTCACAGAGGTAAGGACTTCTGGAGTAACAAAGGGAGCATCACTCAGTGAAGACAGGATTATGTTAGAGCAGAAGGGCAGCCAACAAGTGAAATCTGATGATCCAGGAAGCTTTGACAAAGAAAATATGGTTCTTGATCACCTTTTTCGGCTACAAGATGAAGAAGATATCTTGGAAGACAACAGTGTTCAGAATCACAATGCCAGCAGCAGCATCAGCAGCAACAGTTGCCAATCGAGTCCAGACTCAGAATCAACTTCGAAGGGCTGGTTCTGCTGGAGCAAGAGGAGCTGCAAAACTCCTGATCTCAAGGAGGGAGAAAGAAGGAAGATGTCCTCTTGTGAAGACATTTCTTCTGAGCACAAAAAGGTGAGTTAATTTCAGCTAAGTATCTTCTTTTACAGATCTTGATGTCGGAGGTATCCATGGATCTTGATCCTTTATTGTCTTAGCAGAAGGAATCACTAGATTCTGATGAAGATGATGATCCAAAAGGCAGTTGGAGAAGCAAAGAATTCATCAGCAGGGACAAGCAAACAAAGATCAAAATCCAGACCTTCTTTGCTTCCATCGATCAGCGAGATCCTAGTGCAGGTGGAGAGAGTGCTTGCACAGCCATAGTTGCGGTACTCGCAAACGCACTCCATAACAATGAGCTGAATACACCAACGAGATCAGAGTTTGATACACTCATCAGAGAAGGCTCGTCGGAGTGGCAAAAGCTATGCAACAACACATCATACATCGATCGGTTTCCTGACAAGCACTTCGACCTTGATACGATTCTGGAAGCAAAATTGAGGCCTGTATCAGTATTACCTGACAAATCTTTCATAGGGTTCTTTCAACCAGAGTGCTTCAAATCGTTGCATGGGGCAATGTCATTTGATGACATATGGCATGAGATAACTAGTGACATCGTAGGAGACAGTAAGGTCTTCGTCATAAGTTGGAATGATCACTTCTTCATGCTGAAGATGGAAGCAAATGCATACTATGTCATGGATACACTGGGAGAGAGATTGTATGAAGGATGCAAGAAAGCCTATATCCTCAGGTTTGATGACTCCACAGAGATGTTCAGGCACCAAGAAAACAAGGGAATTGATGATTGTGATGAGCTCATTTGCAGAGGGAAGGAGTGTTGCAGAGAGTTCATAAATAGATTCTTAGCTGCTATACCATTGCAGGAGGAGTTGATGTTGGAAAAGAAGGGAATCGAGACCAACACAGCGCTCCACCAGAGATTGCAGATTGAGTTCCATTTGACACAGGCTTCAGCAGACACTAGCAATGATGATTCTGAGGACAACACTTGGAAAAATAACAGTGACTTGAATAGCTAAAGCAATGACACCATGAACAAGACCTGGAGAAGCAATGGCAGTTGCAGTGATGACAGCATTTGGACCAACAGCATCAGCTATGCTAGTGACATAGATCACAAGAATCTGTGATGGTTGAGCTATATAAGCCTTATATGATGCAACTGAGAAGAATGATGGAATATTGAGTTCTCTGAATAATGTCCACAAGAGCTGCAGAGTGGTGTGAATTGGCCACTTGCACCAGCAATTTCCCGGTTTCGCATCCAAATCTCCCAACTAATAAAACCTGAGCAGAAAATTTCGTTATGAGCCAAGATATAATCAAGAAAAGAACATGATAAGGAACACTGGCAAGTTCTCCTCCCTGACTATTAACCAAGTGGGAAATTTATGGTGGATTGGATATCCAGTCCTAAGATACAATTGCACAAGCCATAAAGTAGATCGAGACATATAATACAACTGTTGGTTGTTGGCAAAGATCATTTACAGTACTTGTAAGTCCAATTACAGGCATCCTTTAGCTGGAATTTCTTCGTGCAGCTCCGTTGTGTAGTATCTGAAAATGCTCAGGAGTGAACAAGGGTTGCTCTTTACGTTGCTACTCTGAGTTTGTAGCTATTTGAATTAGTTTGATTTATCGAGCAACCGATATGGTAATGGCAAATTTGAAGGAGAGATCTTATCTACCATATGTTGATCAAATGATGGTATCCTTTGATATTTCCCCCCTTTGGAAGCAAAGAAATCCCTTCTGTATAATGTGCTGTGTGGCAACATGGCAAACATATAATGATAATGTGAAAAACTTCAGTTCTGCAATGCAAATATCTATTTCTGATTACTTTGTTTCCATCAATTCTTTGATATCATTTGGTGGTTTAGAGTATGGATATCTAAAATTAAATGCAGTCTAACTGCAAATTTGCATTCCTTAAATTATTATCTGATCTTTACCCCTGCTTGCCAATGAGGTCCTCCATCATGTTCCTCTTTAGAATTATGATGTTGACCATTCTCTCTGCCTTAGTTTTGCTAAATGTATTTGGAATTCTCATGCATACAAGAATGAGTCAGTGATCTTCCTACATGCAGGAATTTTCTCTGGTTTTGGCAGATTGGTTTGGAGGTCTCCTCCTCTTACACAACTTTACCATCTTCACTTGGATAAGAAAGTGTTTCTTTGGGTAATTTGCAGTCTGAAACATAGGGCATTTAAGAGAAACTTCAATCCTACACTCATGAAATATCACCACAACAAAGAGAATTAGTATCAAACTTTGGCCATCTTGTTTATGCACATGAAGGGAAAGATCTAACACAAAGAAAAAGGATGTACTAAGCAAATTTTAGTTTAAATCTCGCTGTTATTATAATCTTAGCAAGATTAAAGTAATCCTTTAACAACAATCCACATTTTGGCCTAATAGTTGTTTGATTCCTCCTCCTCCATGTACTCTTATGAATCTTGAGCGCATGTTCTCTCAAGGATTTCCCATCATGAATAGGTTCAAGTCACAAGAATAATTTCTGTTTATTTTTCGCTACATGATTCCCTACCTTCGTCTCTATTGGAGGAATAGTATGTGACCCATATGGCGGGTCCCAGAAAAAGCAGATAGGTAAAATATGTGGTCAGTAAACCAGTACGAGAAGTATTTAGGAATCTCAAACGATGCTTTTTTCCACTCGTATACGGTTACCTAGAAGTTTACCTGTCTTGATGTTGCCCAACTATGTGGGCCCGGAGAGGACCTCCTAAGAGTTAGCCTCGACGAACAGGTAGATGAACGTTTTACTCTATGACGGGTAAGCAAATTAATTAAATTGATCATCTCTAGTCACCCTATTTCACAGGACGCGTAATCTAATAGATAGATGACACCATAGAAAGCCGTCCCCCGCTAAGCTTGTCCTGCGTCCATGGCGGTGGCGGCGTTCCCCTCCTGCGGCGCTCGCCGCCTCAACGCCCGCCCATGGCTCCACGCCGTCCGCGCCTCCGCCTCCTCCCCCTCCCCTTCAGCCTCTCCCCTCCCTCCTCCCCCTGAAATCGACGCCCTCGCAGCTCTGCCGCGCTCCGACTCCGCTGCTGCCGTTCCTCCCACTCCTCGCTCTTTCTTCCCGAAGCGTGGTCAGACTCTGGAACTCGTCTGCGAGTCCCTCGCCTTCAAGGGGAAGGGCGTCTGCAAGGTCGCGGACACCGCCTTCGTCGTCATGTGCGACCGCGCCCTCCCCGGCGAGCGCTTTCTCGGCCGCGTCACTCGCAAGAAAGGCAGCTACGCCGAGGTCGTAATCCCTTCCCCTTGCCTCATCACTATTTCGATCTCTTTCCTCGGTGCTTGATTAGTCGTTTCGGTGAGACTACAGGCGACGAAATTGAAGACGATTACTCCGCACAGGGACGCGGTGGAAGCTCCGTGCCAGTATGCTTCCTACTGCGGAGGTTGTAAGACTCAGAATCTCTCATACGAGGCACAGGTTCGAGCCAAGGAGCAGCAAGTTAGGGATTTGATCGTTCACGTCGGGAGATTCTCGGACAAAGATCCTGACTTTGTTGCCATCTTTAAGCCCATCGTACCGTGTGATTTGCAATTCCACTACAGGAACAAGGTTAGCATGGTTTGAGCTAAAAAACCAAGTTTTGGCCTGTTTCTTTTAGTAAAGGTGCAATCTTTCTGCTGCTTCACAGATGGAATTCTCGTTTGGTGCTGAAAGATGGATGCCAAGAGATGTATCAAGCGGGAAGGAGGAACAGATGGAGATCGGTTATGCGTTGGGATTGCATGCCCCAGGTTTCTTCGATAAGGTCCTTCATGTCGACAAATGTTTATTGCAGACTGAAGCAACCAATAAGGTAATGCTTTGTAATATTAGCTTCAGCCATTGTATTCTGCTCTAAATCTGGATGAAACATCATGTTTGATAGGATGAATATTTTCCCTCATTATAGTTTGAATATAGCTACTACAGAATGTCTCTCTAAAATTTTGAAGCTTGCTACCTTAGGATAACCATGTTTCTCTTGTTTTCATGCAGTGACATTTTTTCTTGTTAGTGATTCTATTGAGAGAAATTCATTCTTTGTTATTCATTTGTATGCTTGAATTATAAATTTAGTTGATTATTCTCTAATTTTATAGGTTCTTGCAGTTATTCAAGATAGTTGGAGAGATCCGAAGCTAGGCCTTTCCCCGTATAATGTTCGCACCCATGCTGGATTTCTTAAACATCTGATGCTAAGGACTGGAAGGTATGATTTTCTTAGACTAGTAATTTCATTACCAAGTTTCATATAATTTAAATGCCTGTTGTAGCTGCTGAATCTTCTTTGACTGTTTTCTTGGTCATGGTTCATCATTTTGGGATGTTGTTGCATATATATGCACATACGGTTCATCATTGTGGAATCTTCTCTGACAGAATTTTTCTTTTGACAGAATAGCCTACTTTGGAATTACTTAGCTTGGAAACTATAAGTTGCATCCTATGTTGTAATATGATACTCTTTAACGCTGACCACCCTTTTGTTCTGTCTTTCCTTTTTCTTATTAACTTTCCATGGTTTGTATTCTTCCCTTTTCTTGTGCTAATGTATCTTTCACGTCTACCTATTGCATACTGTAATTGGTTGCATTTGGTCTAAACTTATTGTGTTGTGCCAAAAGTTTCTAAAACTTGCACTTAATTTCATATTTTCTTTGTCAGAGATGTCAATACTAGCAATCCGGAGGTTATGGTTAACTTTGTCACGTCAAGCTATGAACCTAATCTGTTGAAGCCTCTAGTTGACAAAATTTCAGCTATCCCTGAAGTGGTTTGTACAAAATAGCTGTTCATGCTTCACTAGTAAATAAGCATACAATTTATTTGTTCTTCTTTGGAGCTATTTCCAGTTTCTGAAACATTACTTGTTTAAGGACTTCAAAATGTTGTGCTTATTTAACTACTTAACATGGGGAAGAGAACATAATAAGTGTGTTGAATTAATCGTAACTTCTATGTAGATCATTTCTAACACGGGATTCTATCGTGGGCATCATTAACATTACTGTGCTATCATTATTCTTTATTCGAAGAAAAAGAGATTATTTATTGAATTATTTTAATGGCTAGAAGCAAGGTATACAATTTCAAATGATACCGCCCAGTACGGATAGTACGTACTGGTCCGACAGTAAACCGGTACGTGGACAACTCATTATCGGGCGGTATTTTTTTATTTATAATATATATATATATATAAAGGTGACATCGCCCCGCCTTGGGAGAAGAGAGGCAACGTCGCATATTTTTTTTAATATATATATATATATATATATATATATATATATATATATATATATATATATATATATATATATATATATATATATATATATACCAAATGGTATACTGCTTGGTATACAGTAAGTATCGTACCATACCGAGAGAATGTCGAAACTTCGATACGGTACGATATTTCAATCCTTGGCTAGAAGTCATACAATTGATAACTGATGACCAACATGTGTAGTCTGTGGGATCACTGCCATCAACATTATATAAGTATGAATGCACATTTTCTTTAACACATGCTAGGTTTACAACAAGCCAACAACAATGTGGCACAAGGTGCAGTTTTTTTTCAACAGCATTTTGAACTGTCACTTTGCTTGCTATTGACATTAACCTTTTCTAGACCTTTCATAATTTTCAATTTTTCCCTACAACTGCCCTATAATTGCCTGAACATGGTAGAACCACTTGGAACATGAGATTAGAAGAACAGATGAGGTTGAGAATGTTTTAAGATAGAGCTATTGAAAGAACCTTTTAGAGAACCCTCATATCAAGTGTTTTGTGAGAACAAGTGGAAATTTGTTTTGTCCAGTTCTTTGTTATTTAATTTTTGAGGTTTTTTGTGCTAGTGTGTGTAAAATGAGCTATTCAAGTTGAAAATATGATTATAAATAATTGAGAGTAAAGAAAAGATGCATTTTGCTTCTGTAGTTTCTTCAACAGTCACATAGATTACTGATATTAGCCAACAAATTAAACACAAGGAAACTCTTGATCTTTATAATTCTTAATCACTAGTCTGTTGTTAATTATTCCCCCCTGCAATGAATGTTTGGATGGCAAGTAATCTGCTAGCACAGTATTCTGACAACTTTATCAATGTGCTTTTCCTTCATTAAGGTTTTCCCTACCGTATGATTAAAATGTACATTGTCTCCTCTGGATGTTGACAGGTCAGTGTCATGAATAATGTAAACACATCAGTTGGTAATACGTCTGTAGGGGAAGAAGAATATACTCTATACGGTAAATCAACTATCACAGAGATGTTAAGAGGACTTACATTTCAGATATCAGCGAATTCTTTCTTCCAGACCAATTCTCATCAGGTTTGCAATGCGATTTCACACACTACTGTGTTCCTGCTTCAGCTTCACATTGTAATAACTTTTTGCGAAGCCCATGTCATGTTATTTCCATTCCATTCTTACTATTTGATCCAGCATAGCTTTCTTGTATTTGTGTTGGGAGCCTCTTGTGTTCAGTACCATAATTGGGGCGTGACAGGCATCAGTCTTATTGGTTGATAATAGTTTGGTTGTTTGGTCTCTATATTTGGTTTTCACTCTTCTAACTTTGTAGTTCTCTAGAACATCCACGACCTGCTTTGTTTCTAGTGTTGATGATACGGCAATTAAATATGCATACAGTCCAAAATATTTGATCGCACTTTGTTCTTGAGATGACAGTCATGAGCTATTAAAAATTTTGGAAATTTTTTTTATTTTAAGGTCTCTTTATTTTGGTAAGAAGAAACCTTACGTCATGCTAGAGAAAGCCTGGCTAGAAAAATCCGAGCTAATCTGCACAAAGTGGTCGGTTAATTTTCCTAAACATCTTTGCAGAGAACATTCATGCACAACCCAATCAGTAGCATAATTCATGTCCCATGGCTATAGACAGGTTACACTTACCACCTAGAAGTTAAGTGCCTGATGGATATCAGCCAGGTCTGGTTCTGGAACCTCAGCATGATGATCTCTCCCATTTAACCAGGTGATAATAATCAGTGACTCAGTGACTCTCTCTCAATCCTGCTATAATATCATTGCCAGTGCAGTTTTGCTTTTTAGGTTTTTATGGTTGTGTAGAAGATTGTAGAGAAAGCTTTTAGATCAAGAAGCTTCAAAACTGAAATTTCTTATGTTTATTGTTGAAATGGCAATTTTTAAACTGTTCTGCAACCTGCCAATGATGGCATCAACCAAAGACAGCCAAAGATGTCCTACAGTTTGTTTGATTATTTTCTATGTTGCTACAAGACAAAATGATTGATCATTAGCTACATTGATTTCTTGGGGAAAACAAAAATTTATTGGCAATAGGAAAGTGGCTCTTCTTCAGCTTTCCCTGTTAAGAATGGGGGAACTTCACATTTCATGTTTTAAATCATAAGCAAATTAAAAAAAATTATATTGTTTTCAGGCAGAAGTCTTGTACAAGCTTATTGAGGACTGTGCTGGACTTAGAGGAGATAGCTCAGAAATTGTGCTTGATCTGTTTTGTGGAACAGGAAGCATTGGTTTGAGCCTTGCAAGAAGGTAAATATTGTAAATTTATGAGCCTCTGCAAAATGAACTACTTTTTACCGATAGTTTTTAGTGTTAGTTTGACATGCACTTTGGATGTGTTTTTCCTGTAGTAAAAATCTTGAGGAGAGATTCTTTGTTTGTTTTCAGGGTTAAACATGTTTACGGGTATGAAGTAGTGGCTGAAGCAATCTCAGATGCACGAAGAAATGCTAAATTTAATGGCATTCATAATGCAACATTTGTTCAAGGAGATCTTAATAAAATCAACGATAGCTTTGGGAATGATTTTCCAAAACCTGACATTGTCATTTCAGGTTTTGCTCTTTCTGAAGCTGCTTCCATCTATTTTCTGGGTGGATCTTTTTTCGGGTTTTGTTGTCTTGATTTTTTCTTTAATGCCTTAATGTTTTCTTTGTTTATTTTCATGGGACTTCAAACATGGGCAACTTTCTTTCCATCGAGGTCTGCCATTGTATATATAAATTTGCCAAAATATTGGCATATGCTTGGTTTGCATGTTTTAAACTTTGGTTCCAGGTATCATACATGGAAATATACCAAATAATGGAATTTGATCATGATATACAATTTGAATGTAATGCATTAAGGCCTGAAAATTTAAGGAATGTGCTCTATGTCTTTAGTGAGAGGAGAAAAAAGCCCAGTTAGTCTTATCAGCTTTTTGACCATGTGACATTTCTGAGTTCGTTCTATCAAGTGATTTGTTATATTTTGTATTAATATGCAATAATCTCATAAAATTCTGCAGATCCTAACCGTCCGGGCATGCATATGAAGTTAATCAAATATCTACTTGAACTTCAGGCACCTCGTATCGTCTATGTCTCGTGTAACCCATCTACATTGGCACGTGATCTCGATTACCTCTGTCATGGTCTTGTGCGTATCGGTCATGTACATTAAATACTCGAAGTGATTAGTTTTATGTTTTTATTTGAATATTAATACAAATTTGCCAATTTGTATTGAGTTTGTGCAGGCTGAGAAAGGCATAAGAGGATGCTACCATTTGAGAAGTGTTCAGCCGGTTGACATGTTCCCACATACTCCTCACATCGAATGTGTCTGCTTGCTGGAGCTTTGTTGAATGTCGTTTTACGGTGAGACATGCGTGCTTGGTAATGTATGAACTTGCTTGTAGTTTCTGTATACTAATATGAGCAAAGCTTATATGAAAACAATGATGTGATGCCTTTTCGGCTTTCGATGCCCTTCTTTTTTAATTTTTTTCTTTCATCAGGTTGTTATCAACAAAACCAAGAAGATGAAATGCTGGAGATACTATTAGATCAAAGGAATGCTACTGGATGTGGTTTTGGAAAGTCTATCCATGGAGTATTAATTGCTTGGATGGGGGAATGATGGAGGGTGGTCGGGTTTTCTCCTCGAGGAAGAAGCGGAACAGAGAAGGCCAATCCGCGATATATGAGAAACAATGTTTTCTTCTAATGTGTTATTGTTCTTGCATTGTCATTTAACCATTCATTTTGTTTCTGCTTTGTCCCTTTCTAGAGAGAGAGAGAGAGAGAGAGAGAGAGAGAGAGACCAAATTACCTATGCAAAGTGCTTCATTGCCTTCCTGGCTCACAGAAAGATTGTTCTACTGGAGTGATTAGGGTTTAAGATTCAGAAACAACTTCCTTTACTTGCAGACTTAGCAAAGCTCATCAAACATGTAATGCAAAGCATTTACCAACTTTTCTAGCTGGCCTCGAGAGACTTTTAATCCTCCATCAATAACGGAATAATTTAGGCTTAGGGTTCTAAAATTGAGAGAAAGCAGAGGAACTGAATGTGAAAGGTCAGAGTGGATATCGAAGGATAAAATGACTGTCTTGACTCGATTATTATTGAAGAAATGGTCGATCTCAAAGAAGGATCAAACATTGCTGTATGACTGACTCGACTGAATTATTGTTATAGTAACTATTTCGGCACATCTAAATCTCATAGGAGAGGGAACAGTTTGCCTTTTTTTCTTCTCGGTTTTGGATGATCGCATTCAAGGGAGTGTTGGCTTCTTCTCGTGTGTCAACCTCTTCCTTCTCAAGCGCTAAAGACCGCTCCTTTATCTTATCTTCCGGGCGGAGGGAGACGCAGGTAACTTAAGTCAGGTAAAATAACTGCTATTTTCCGACACAATAAATCTGTCAGAAATCTCTCCATTGGATTTGGCTGACATCATCTTGTCCTCTTCCTTCCTTTTACCTGCATTTCTTCTACTGTATCCAAGAAAGCAGCTTTTCTCTCTCTCTCTCACTCGCGCGCGCGCTCTGACCATCATCACAAGTAATGCCGTCTTCAAGAGAAAAGTGCGGGCTCAAATGCGTACTCCTTGATCAGGTAGCGGAGAACAGCTCCCGAGGACACAGAACCTGCACAGTGGTTTCACATAATTTGGTTACCACTGTTGTCGCAGAGAGTTGCAGAGGGAGAGGGTGAAGAAAGCGAGAGAATAAATGAGGCTGCTCTGCTTCTGTCTTCTTTTCTTTGCCTTGTTTTGTCCATTGCATGGGCTTGATTGATGACCCAGATGTACCTTCTCTGCTAAAGCTCATGGGACCCTTCCATGGGCCAAGGTAAATGAAGAAAGAAAAGACTTCTCTTTGACTTCTGGCTGGATTTTTTTGAGCAGGGTGAAAGGAGGAAGAAAGCCACCAGGATTCGCAACTGGTTGTGGTGGGTAAAAGTATAGCAAGGTGAAAAGGTTCTGCTGATTTCTTTTACCATGTGAGAATGAATAGGAGGACTGATTGATTAGCTTTCTGCTAGAGTTTTGTAGAAAACCATCCTCTCAAGATATTAAGATATCATTGTTTTGATCTGAAGGAACTGACCTCTCACGCTTTGCTTTGTCTTTTGATCATCCATGACCTTCTTCTAGTCCCATGTTCCTGTCATTTGGGCTTGTGCTGCCAAGGCAAGACTCACTCTGAGCAAATCATGGAGAATCACACTTGGTGAAACTATAGCATTTGGCCATATGCTCTTTGGGTAGGGGGAAGGCATAATTCTTCTTCAGCCATGGGGCCCACTATTTTGGATGTTGTGCTTCATGAAAACCCAATTCTCTGATCACTTGAAAACAAAGATCTGCTGTAAGTGGTTCTGAAAGGGATGGATGACTGCTGAACTATGTACTACATTGTTTTCTTGCTTGTTCTTTGAGCACTGAGATATCCATCTCTTGTAGGCATCCTATAAGGAAATTAGCCACTTCCTTTTTATGGCTGAAGAAGTGATTTCTTCCTGTGGTCTTGGAAGAACAGTGGGGACATATCCAGCCTGATTTGGTTCTCATCTCCAAGGCTCTCTGGCCTCAGCTCATCATCCAGAGAGGAGACAACAGATGGTTATTCTTTTTGGTAGCTTATTGTCTGAGCACTCAAGAACAGTCAAGAGAGGAGGTTGATCATTAGGAATCTTTTACTGTTTATTCTGTCTATAAAATCTTCTTTTTTTAGTCTGGGCAAGTCTTCAATGTAAGGCTTGATTTCCTCTTGTGTGTGAATGGAGCAACATTTCTATTGTTGTGCATTTGAATTCTCTCCATTTCCTTGATCAAACTTTCCTTTGTGTTGCATTCTTGATGTTAGAGGCTCTTGACTTCTTATACTGTTCAGAATCTAGAAATATATCATATGCAATATGGCTTCATCAGTTTGCTTTTAGATGTTGTCTGCTCTGAGCCAGAGTTGGTTTAGCACTCTTTGGGTCATTTGATTAAGAGTGAGGACACTACTTGATATGTATAATGAGATACAGAAATTGCTCTGCTCGGAATCAATAGCAGTGAACCTATTTTGCATCTTGTTTTTCTCCTTGTTGCATATAGCATATTGTAATTACATGGATCTTCTTCTTCTTCTTCTTCTTCTTCTTCTTCTTCTTTTCCATTTTAATACATTTTTTGACTACATGTTGATGGAATTTCATATTGTTTCCTGCTGCCATGGTGAAGCACATAAATCAGCCTTTTCTTTAAATCTGCCTATTAAGTTACCATCCATTTAGTATGTTGTAATGCGTGTATAGATCTAATATGACATGCTCTGTTCCACCATATCAGTTAGAGATTTTATTGCAGAGATCTAGTATTGTCTTTGTATGTAATTAATCATATTATTCCTCTTCTTTTGGAAGGAATGCAGCATGGAACTCTGTATGAGTCCTTAGGAGATACTCCAGTCAGGTGAAGCATGCAAGTCCATAAGCAGAAGACAAATGGGAATGAGTAAAGGCACACTAAATAACCCAGAAATTTGCAGATGTTTATAACTCAGAAATGTACCCTTTTGTTACTGGCTTTGGAGACTACATTTTACATGCATTGCTTCCGTACATTGAAAAAACTGTGTTTTGACGGTTGTCTTGCTTGGATTTACAGATGTAGGAAGTAATAAGGCTAATCGACAAGATAAAGCATCCTCACGTCATATGAAGATGGCACCTGAATCTTAATCTGCTAAGTTCTACGTATCAAGTAGTCCGTCAGTAGCTTCTTGAGACTGGAATTTCAGCAGCGTGTGCCGGAATGGAGAGTGATATCTTCAATGGCTCACTATCTGTCTTTAATCATAACCTTATGATTCTTGATTCAGCATCATCATATGTGCTTTCAGATTCTCTTGTGCAATCGAGCTTACCACATCACAACAGCCATAGGCAAATATTGCAAGAAGTTACGGATGACATACACTTGATAAGAAATGATTCCATGGAATGCAGTGATGTTCCATCTTCTAGATATATCAATCAAACTGGAAATGCCTCATGTTCCATTGCTAGCCTTTTCTCTTCCACCACTTGTTTGCCTGAAAATATCATCAGGGTTGATGCAACCTCCAATTTAGGATTTCCACCAGAAGAATTGAGAGTTCCTATCTCCAACAATTTGCCACATTCAGCCTCACCACATTGTGATTTCGGTATACAACATGATCCCGGTCTCCTTGCATCTAAAAATGAAGCCACTTTGTTTGCTGAACTTGATTATAGTAAAACATGTAGTGTGGTTCATCCATCTTATCATGTAACAGGCAGCTCAGGTCCTGGTTGGAATTTCCATAACTCTGCTCCAGATGGTGAACTGTGTCTGAGAATTGGCCAGTCTTCAGTTCCAGACATGGGCAATGTTGCTGATCAATGCTCTGAACGAATTAAGTCAGCAGACAATTCAAACCTACCTACTGATTTTGGAGCCTGCAATCATGCTTTTCGGAAGTCCCTGCATGATTTTGGCTCAGGAATGGCACGAGAGGAGGCTACTACTCACACCGAGAAGTTTTATTCAGACGTTGGTTCTTCTGGTCCAGTTCATTTCTCCCTTGTATTGTTACGATCAAAATATCTCAATGCGATCCAAGAAGTTCTTGGTGAAGCTGTCTCTTATGCGCTAGAAAATGCTAGTGCGGCAAAGATGTCCTTTTCTTCAAGCTGCTCCAGTGTAAGGGAAATTCCAATACCTGTTTCAGAAGAACTTCCTCTTTCATTCGGACAAACTGAACCCCTCGGAAGTATGGATAGTGGATATTCTCAGGAAGCTAAAGCTCAGCTACTAACACTGCTTCAGTTGGTAAGAGAAACTTATTTATTGGATTTCCATATTTGATCGTTCGTTGGTATTTTCTGGTAATCATTTAGATTCAGTCACTAGTGTTTTGCAGCTTGCAAGCCACTGCAGTTATCATGACAAACAAAATTAGAATCGAAGTCTTGGCATGTTTCACCATTAGTTGCAGGCTTTGATTAATCAAGTGACAATTTATACTTGACAGTTTGTTATTTTTGTTAACAATAGTTTCATTATGAACTTATACAGTAGTGAGGAATACTTTAATTTTTTTCCTCAGGTGTGTGCATATATATATGTGTGTGTGTGTGTGTGTGTGTGTTCTTGTCCTAATATTGTACCCATCATATTTTGTGGCTTGCAACCTCTACATGACACTTGACACTTTTCTAGGAATCACTGTCATTTATAGTATTCTCTCACAAACAGTATTTTTTAATATCTAGCCATCTGCTGTTACTAAACTCTTTGTATGTGTAAGGAAACTAAATTAGGAGCATCATCGTTAAGTGTAAGAAAAATGAATCTGAATGCAAATACTGTCATCACATCAGATAGCATTTCTGTCATATGAGAGTATGAAGCTGTATACCATGAAAATTTATCCTTTTTGCTGGTATCCATTTGATGACCGTAAAAATTCATTAGTTCAGTTCGATTGTTTATCTAGTTGAAAGAAAGATCATTTTTGAGCGAAAGGATGAGCTTTCGATCCTATTGATATTTGTGATGTGAAATCAAAACCCAAAAACTTGGCAAGCGAAAGCCAAATGCTGTAAAAACAGCAAGAACACAAAAAACACAACTAAGAAAATTCATTTTCCGTAGCTTTTCAGATTCATTTTCAAGTCCAGCGGAGCACTTTTTGCATATAATTAAGCACTTTCATGTTGACTTTTTGCTTCAAACTGTAGGTTGACCACAGTTACAACCACTGCTTAGACCAGATCCAGAATGCTGTAACATCATTCCTTTGCCTATCTCAGTCAAGCACATCTGAGAACACCCCTGCTCGCTTCGCACTGCACACAGTTTCTTCCCTCTACAAAAGCTTGAGGAAGAGAATTACTAGTCAGATTCTTACGATCGATCAACATCCAAGCATAGCATGGGCAAACGAGAACGAGGGAAGCTATGAGTCATCGCTGATCCAAAAGCAGTGGGCTCTGAGGCAGCTGAAGAAGAGTGGCCAACAATCTTGGAGACCCCAGAGGGGCTTGCCCGAAAAGTCGGTATCGGTCCTCCGAGCATGGTTGTTTGAGAATTTTCTGCATCCGTAAGTTAATCTTTTGAACTATGCTAATAGAGACTTCTGTGGTAAATGACCGACAAATTTACAGTGGATTTTGCGGGAATTGTCTGAACGATTTCAGGTATCCTAAAGACAACGAGAAGCATTCGCTCGCGATCAAAAGCGGTTTGACAAAGGGCCAGGTATGAAGAACAACTTTTAGTTCTTATGCGCACTAATCTTGTATCGAACAACTACAGGTTGTATCAAATGATCAAGAAGTTGAAGTCTAGAACAGGAAGCGATGGAGTATCACATCGAAAGCTTCACTGAATCTTTTGATACATTGATGGCAGGTGTCCAATTGGTTTATAAATGCTCGAGTTCGCATTTGGAAACCAATGATAGAGGAGATGTGTGCAGAACTCAACAAGAAGAGAGCAGATGGAGGGGCAGGTGAGAGTAGGAGCCATGGAAATGTTGGTGTGCAGAGGCTTGGCTCAGTATCAGTTGAATGAGTTCCTTTCCTTGCTTGGTTGAAGTCATTTCCTTCTTCTATGGTGTCACTGGATTCAAAGATCATGTCATGTTGGGCTGGTCCTATCAAAAATGGCAGGTGATCCATGTATCAAATTAGATTTCACTTTTTAAGATATCAATGTTTTTATTTTCGTAATTATAAAAATATTAATATAATTTTTAAAATATTAAAAATAATTTTTAAAATATTAAAAAAATTAATTACAGAACATAATAATATAATTAACCCACAAATAATTAACTGAGACATCTAAGCTCTCAACAACATAAGCGAGATAGAAGGATGCTGAGCTACAACTATGTATTTGCTCATCCAACATGTGTTCGACGACTTTTATTGCCATTGATAATAAGCAAGCCTTCGTCTACATCTCTACATAGATAACCTCGCTAAATGTCCTACGTTCATGGGGTAAGCTTCGGCCTTCAGATTAGATCCATAAGCCTTCACTGCTATCCTCATATTGACAGCATCTGTAGGGTGAAGCCCGTCGAAGAAGACATGGGAGTCGCGATCGCCGCAGGCACGCCCTCCTCTTCGGCACAGTATCCCTCTCCCGTCTTCCATGGCCGACGACAGCTCGCAGCACGCATCGCTCGTCTCCGAGAAACCTGAAACGAAGCCTCAGCAGACAGCATGCAGCATGCAACGCACGCAACTACGTACCGCTTCGAATGGGGTTGTTGATGATGTCTCTGATGATCTTGTACGAGTTGACGTACACCACGAAGGAGCCGGGCATACGTCTCCTCCGAGAGGCGTCGGCTAGCCGTCTCAGGTGGGAGTTGAAGAGGATGGCGGCCTCGTTCATGGCCTCGACGCAGCCTCCCTTGGCCGTGGGCACGTTCGCCCTCACCACCGGAACGCAGCCCATGGCTTGAATCGAGAACAGCACGAATTTCCTCGCCCCAAGATCGTAGAGCTTCTGCAAGACTTGTGATCTTGGTAACTAAGGATGTGACTCCACGCACTGCAGCTATGTGATCGTACCGACACGAAGGCTTTACCTTGAGCTGGCTTGACAAGATGGAAACCAGGTCGTGGGTGAATTCAGACAAGGTGGTGCTGTTCTTGGCATCGCCGGCGAAGTAATTGAGGAGGTAGTCATTTCCACCTGTTCCAACCACGAATAAATACTGGGAGAGGAAGCGGTTCGCGACGACGCGTCGGCTTCCGCCGTTACCAAGCTGAGCTTTCAACTCAGGCAGTGTTTTGTCCTCGAAGTTCCCTATTTGGCTGCTCAAGTTCATTACTTCACCCTGCAACAAGAAGCGATTACACGAAAAGTTACACTGCATTCGGTCAATCTATCACTCTGTACGGCAAAGAGAAGGCGCATACAAGAGATCCATCTTTGAAAAGAAGTCCATCATCTAAACCTCAGTAATAGCTTATCCTGACGTAATCTATTGCGACGATTATTAATCGTAAGTATGAATCTTACTACTGTAATATAAACCACGTAATGCGAGAGACATGCTGTGTTTGTGCATGCAAATGCACGTGAGGAAGGAGTTGGGCTTACGGTCAGAGAACCGGTGTGGTCGAGGATCCCGGAGCCACCGGAAGCGTAGTTGACGCCATGAACAATCCTTCTCCCCTTCGTCTTGGGGTCGGCGAAGGGCGGTATCAGCGAAGGAAGCATCAGAAGCTGGCCGAGGACGTCGACGGGATTTCTGCCATTGGAGAACCTCCCCGAGGGACCCCAAGGGAAGTCGATCCCGTAGGGCGAGTAATCTGCCCTCGCTTTCGAGTTCCTCAAGAAGTTGTTGTTCCCGTTGTCCACCAACGAGCTCCCGAACACAAACATCCCCTTCACTGCCGCCTCGTCGCCACCTTTGCACCAAGGAAGCAGCGGCAGTGAGGCGAAGGCCATGAAGAGTAGCCATACCGGTGTTTCCGCCATGGAAGTAGCAGCGAGTTTGTACTTCTGCAATGGTTTCTTCTTAGAGTGAGAGGGTGTGGGTCTTAAGATCGATGATTCAACGAGGTTGCCATATTGTCAGTTGCCCAACACGGAACTGTCAGCAGCAATGAAGAGATGGGCAGCAGTGGAAGCTAGCATGTACTTACTCAGTCTTGACACACTGGGAAAGCAGCTTTAAATGACAACAGGGTGGCCATTAAAGATCTTCTGACTGGTTTAGCAACCAGAGATCACGGAACTATTTCCAAGAGAGAGATGGACATGAGCTCTAGCTTCGGGGCAGGCATGCAAGGAGTTGTGGGACGAAGAGAGTGGGTGGTGATTAATGGATTGGCCTGGTGATCTCCATGTTCGCCATGCAGGCAGGCAGACGTGCAGGAACCATTCAATGGTGTGCAGTAGTAAATGCAATGTGTCGAAGGAGTAATTGCATCGTCCTTGTTGCTTCAGCAGGTGTCATCGTCACTTAAGATCATTTATTTGGGTAGGTTTCTCCGGTAAATGACGCTGGCTGACTAAGGGAATTCAGGTTCACGGACTGTAGAAAAGGCGGGGAAGGGCTAATGCTAAGGATCGGTAGGCTCATTCTGCAATAAGGTTGATGTTTTCTTTTTATGGACGATTTTCCTATAAAATATTTATATTTTAAATATTTTCGATCAGTGTTTTTTTTTAATAATATTATCAAGGCTCGAGCTTGATTTAAGCTGAAATTAATAGTAATACACTTATCAGATCCTTATAAGTCAATCTTAATCTTTGCTCATTTTCGATGTGGGACTAATCAAGGGTGTTACAATAAGGCGTGACGAGTTTGACTCCATCTACGGATAACTTGATTCGAGTCTAACCAAAAGTTGCTAATAGTACACTCATCGAATCCTTATAAGTTAATCTTAATATTTGCTCACTTTCGATGTGGGACTAATCAGGATGTTACAAATATTCTTAATTTAAAAATACTTAAATTATTTCTAAAAATATTTATAAAATTTTGGTATAATATAATTTTTTGGTATATTATAATATTCTGACCATCACAATAAAATTACTATAAAATATATTTAAAAATATATAAATAAGTCAAATAAAGCCAAGACACACAAGACATAATGTGATATATGATTCAGATATATATTTATAATAATTCAAAAATCAAATCAAATCAAATATTGGTTTATTAGAATATACTGATAACCATAATAAAAATATTACAAATAATTTAAATAGACTCCTAACCTCTATCAAACTAATTATAAAATTAAAACTATGATATCATAATGATCAACGAATAATAATAACTAAAGAAGCACAATATGATATTACTTATAATATTTCTCAATAGCATTTAAAGTACCTCAATAAAAATATTATAACAGTTTAAAATTAATAAAAAAATTGAGATGTTTTTTTTTTTAATTTTGAGTAATATTCAAAAATAAAATAAAATGAGAGGTTCCGTCCTAAAATATAAATAAAATGAGGGGTTGAATATGATCCCTTATATATAAGACTTATACTGTCAACATTTTTAATAGATTTATAGTATTTTTGGTACCTTCATCAAAATATTATAATCTAATTAAAAAAATACTATATTCATAATAAAGGTAAATGGACTCAAAACTGGGTAAAAACTAATTCACCTAAATAAAATAAAATAAAATTTCAAATACATGTCTTAATTGATTTAAGAACACGAACAATTAAATATACAGATTTCTATGTCAATGTTTTTCACATATCTACCAAAATACTACAAAGATATTATCACAATTATTTATTTCATTAATTAAAATAAATGATCATTTTTGGGAAAATAAAAAATGGGGAAAAATTCGTTATTTTAAAGAATAAGACGATTTTTTTATATATATAGTTTTGAAGGGTTATTAATTTTATTCACAACGCGGCCTCAGTTTGAAAAAAATGATCGGCTTCGCGCTTCCAAGTATTCGACCGTTGGAGCGCCGTCTCAAATACGATTCGATTGCTAACCCCACCCAATTCTTCCCTCCGCAATTCGCCCTCCGTCTCTCGATCCCTCCTCGATCACCCGATGCCGATCGCCGCCGAGCCACAGCAAGCAGAGAAGGTAATCGATGGGGATCTTGGGTTTTCCAGGGTTCCTTGCAAGGGAATACTTTGACGGGTTAGGGCTCATCTTCGCTTCTCCGTCAGATGGGCCGCCGTCCTCTTTCTATCCCACGTTTGGTTGTCTATTCTCGTGTCTTGTGGTTTGATCCTCCTCTTTTCTTCGTGAAAGTTAGGTTTTCGGATTCCAAATGTCCTTCCCTATACCGTGCCCTCTTTCTTGATTCCTTTTCCCACTATGATTCTTGCGGTCGTCTCAAGAAAATCTAGGGGTTTTGTGCTACGGTGGTGGCGGCGGATTCTTCTATTTGTCTGTTTGTTAGATAGCTACCGTAATCTGTTCGAGAACATATTAGAGTTTCGTAGTTGGTTTCCAAATTGGTTTTTTTTTTAAATTCCTGTGATAATGATTTGCTACGATATGGATTGAAAGTTGCCAATAATCTATTAGATGTGGAGCGTCACAGCTTTTATATGATACAATCTCACAAATATTTGTGATTGCAGTCTCCTCCGAAGGTTTCAGCCGCGGAGAGGCGATGGAAGGTTGATGATTTTGATATCGGCAAGCCTCTCGGAAGAGGAAAGTTTGGTCATGTCTACCTGGCCAGGGAAAAGAGGGTATGAACTATAGAATCATTTATCATATGGTCCTCCCTTTCAAACTAATAAGCATATCATAAGGCCTGCATTCTCCATGGCATGAATACTTGAATTTCGTTCTTATTTGGTCGATCCGATGAATGCTCAAACTCACTACACAAAGAACTTCCCCTTGCCAAGGTATGATTTTTATTCTATTACAGCTAACTTTTAGTGTCAAACTGGAAAACAGAGTAACCAAATTGTGGCATTGAAAGTGCTCTTCAAGAGCCAGCTCAAACAATCTCAAGTCGAGCATCAGGTGCGGCGTGAAGTGGAGATACAGAGTCACCTCCGGCATCCAAACATACTGCGCCTATACGGTTATTTCTATGATGAGGTTCGATCCCCTTTGTCATTTTCTATGTTTTAGTTGAATCTTGTTTTGCTAACTCAATTGACTGGCTTGGCTTTACCGTTTTTACTGTAGGCTCGTGTTTACTTGCTATTAGAATATGCGGAAAAAGGTGAACTTTACAAGGAATTGCAGAAGTGCACATACTTCAGTGAAAGGCGCACCGCTACTGTGAGTTCTCTCGATAGTGTATGAGTTAAACTATAATCATTCCTGTTTGGGCTGAGATATTATTCAGTGAAGTTTGCTTTCTAGTCATCTAACTTCAGCTGTGTTAACTTGCTTTATTTAATGAACTTGAGCCTCCAACCTCCCAATTTTTTTACCTTTTGCTGATCGGTTTGTGTGCTAACCGTTCATCAGTACATTTCATCTTTAGCGCGAGCTTTGATATACCTCCATGGGAAGCATGTGATACATAGAGATATCAAGCCAGAGAATATACTGATCGGGCTTCAGGTAGATCTTACTTGGTACCTCACAGACAAAGTTTGAAGTGGTTATGAAGTTGAATCATTGTACAGGGTGAGCTGAAAATTGCGGATTTTGGGTGGTCAGTTCGCGCGTTCAACCGCAGGCAGACCATGTGTGGAACACTGGATTACCTTCCACCTGAAATGGGTTTGTCAACTTTTGTCATGATCAATTTCTGTTATAAATTTTTTATCTAAAATTTGTCTTTGGTCTTTTTCCTGCATATATATTGGCCACAGTGGAAAGTGCAGAACATGATGCTAATGTGGATATTTGGAGCTTGGGCATATTATGCTACGAGTTCCTTTATGGGGTTCCCCCATTTGAAGCAAAGGAACATTCAGATACATACATAAGGTAAGCAAACAAAATGTGCCTGGTTTAAATGCTTCGCGAACAATATTCTGTTTAGGAGCGGAAGTACTTTGCTTACTGGGCTAAGATTTCATAGACACTGAAATCTTAAGTTGCTCTTAAGCTAATAAAAGAGAGATAATCGTAGATTTGTTGCTACATTCAAAATTTTTGTTCACAAAGAAATGAAAGTTGTTTGCTTCTAGCCAAAAAGAAGAAAAATAAGTTGGATGAGGCATACCTCCTCCACTTTGGAAAAATTTTAATCAATGTTAATCAATGATTCTAAATCTGTTTCACTATGAGCATGACAGCCCATGTTAATCAATGACCAAATGTATTTAGCTGGCTATCATGTGCTAAATTGCATCATTACCAATCATCATAGATATAAGAAGTTTATTGGTCAATTTTGTGGGCTACGCTGACATAAGAAGTTTATTGGTCAATTCTTCAAGTAATCTTATTTTCAAGTTTATCTGTCATATAGAAGATCAAAGCAAGTTCTGTATCACTATTTGAACTGGACTGCTGTTTACATTGCTGATTCAGGATAGTAAATGTTGATCTCAAGTTTCCCTCGATACCAATTGTTTCTCCTGGTGCAAAGGACCTTATCAGCCAGGTTCTTGATGATCTTCCATGTCTTTTTATTCCAACTTTTCCCTTTTTTTAGCTTCCACATATTACATATTTTATTCCCTTTCGTCAACATGAGTTTACATCTTCCGCAGATGCTTGTCAAAGATTCATCACAACGACTTCCACTTCACAGGCTGCTTCAGCATCCATGGATTGTCCAAAATGCAAATCCTTCGGGTGTTTACAGCGTCTGACCTGTGGTTCTTTGCCAATTTGGATGCCACTACATTTCTACTTTCATTCTGGAAGAATCTCTGGGTTAAAAGTTAGAGAGAGAGAGAGGATTTCACCTCCTCTTGACCTCACACACCCCATAGCACGAAGTAATTACCATCAATTCAGGGACTTTCTGATGAGGAAGAAAGGAAATACCATGGCAGATAAATAAATCTGTCTGTTTGCACTCTGTAGGCATCTGCTTCTCAATTTTTGCATTTTTTTAGAAAATATTTTTTCAGATTTGTGGAACCTACTTCACTTGTTTTATATTAAATCTTTTATATCAAATTAATTCTTGAATTATAATTTTATATTAATTAAATTAACTCATCATTTGTTGTCATTGGTATCCAGAGATTTTCCACATAAATATATCAGTTACTGGTTCAAATTGATTCTACAAGCTTTTAACTATCCAAAATCCATTTAAAGTTTTCCAAAAAAAAATATATTTTTTTTTTGTTTTTACTGATTTCAATTGACTAGTTAAACTATTAATAATGATAATGATGGAAGGATTTGATCGGCTAAATCTCATATTTTAGGGACTACCATTGCATGTATTTTCTACTTGGAGAAATGCCATTGATCATGAAGGAACAGATAGCCTAAACTTGTGCAAGAAATGTCATTGTTCTTAATAAAAATCCCTAATCTCGGAAAATAAAATATTAGTGAGGACCATTGAAATCATTAGATCACTTTAAGTCTAATCAACCCAATTAATCCACTAACAACTAGTTATAGAGTTTATTGAAAGAATTAAAAACCCTTTCAATTCTCGGTAAAAGAAGCTCCTTTAATTTCTGAAATATTTTCTATCAGAAAAAAAAAGCATATCTTTAGCTACTATGATCAAACATAGGGAACATTAAATAAATACTACTCTTATCTCTAAGGAGAGATCTTCCTATGTCTAGTGAGGAGGTTAGGTGTTCCGATGCAAGCATCTATCTAGCACACCCAGATTATATAATTCATTGAATGAAGAAGTAAAATTAAAAATACTATTTATTTTTGATATATAATTTCGAATGATACCATCCGGTATGGGACGGTACGTACCGGTCCGACTACATATCAGTACGCGGACTACTACCGAAAGGATCGTGCTATGGTATTACAGTAATATACGGAAGCAGTGCTACAGTACTACAGTAAGAGAAAATCATCACTCGTTAAGCCTTGGTGTACGGTTCGATATACCCCTGATGTATCGTTCGGTACGTCGGTACCGTACCATACCGAGCCAACCTCGAAACACCACCGATATAGTACGGTATTGCATACCATACTTAATGACTTGGAAAGTGAATGGACCAAATTAAATATTTCAAGAATTGACTATATAATTCATTTATAATCTAAAAAAGCAAAAGTGGTATCTCAAACTGAATTTGCTATGTTTACCATAAATAATTTTAAAATAACATAAAACCATAATGATGAAGAACTTTACCGATACATATACATATATATATATATATATATATATATATATATAAATCAAGGAAATAATACTTTGTATAGATTTTGACATGTTTAATGTATTTATGCATGTATAAAGGTATAAAGCTGGACTATATACACGTAACCAATGTCCCTATAAGATGGCATATGGACATATGTCAGGCTCGTTACTCGATATTTCTCGCGACCGCAGCCGCCCCTCCACTTCCGTTCTCGAGGGGTGAATCGACAGCATCGCCCGAAGACGAGAGAGTAGTGGGAAGAGGGGAGAGGGAGAAGTGGTGAGAGAGAGAGAGAGAGAGAGAGAGAGAGAGAGAGAGAGAGGCTCCTCCTCCTCCTTTATTTCGCGATTTTCGAGAAACCCTATTTCATCAGCGATCACCGGGGTCTCCTCGTCGGACCCATTCCTGTTCCATGGGGTCCGTTATGTCCTCGGGGGGGTCGCCTTCCAAAGGCAATGCCGCTCTAAGCCCCGTGGTGCTCAACGTCTACGATCTCACCCCCTTGAACAACTACGTGCGGTGGCTCGGCATCGGCATCTTTCACTCCGGCATCGAAGGTGAGTGCCCATATCTCCTGTTTCCCTAAAATGTTCGATTTTAGTTCTTTCTGTAAGATGTTGCTGGTGAATTAGATAGCTTGTGTTGGATTAGGGCTTGCCTTCTTGGAACCGATGTTGAGATTCAATGTGTTTAGTGGAGCCCTCGCGATCGGAAGGAGTTATGTTTCTGAATTGGGATTGTTGTCGCATTTTTCAATTTTGTGTCATATGATAAAGCAGTTAAAGTTGATTTGGGGAACTTTAGATTCAATTGAATATCTAGAAATCGGGCTACTGACGATAGGAAATCAAGAACTGGATGGACGAGAATATCTGGCTGTACAGATTTAATGGTCTTAATTCTGTTACACATATTCTTTGTGGTGGTACTTGGGAAATGGAGTTTCACATTATTACCAGATGCAACATACGGGTACAAGTGAAGTTAAAGACGAATTGAAGTGAAGAAGAAGGTAAAGGAAGTGGCTTGTAATTTTCTTCATTGTGATTGCTGTTGGAGCAGATATAAAATTACTCGTAGTGGATCTATTTATTCAGGATTACTACATTCCTTAAAACATCATGATTAATACAAGTAATTCTTTAATCACAGTTAGGAAGCAGTTTCCACAACCTGTTGGATCCAGGATAAATAGGATTAGCATCTGAAACCAGTATAAACAGAGCCAGGAGAGCAGCTTTGTTCATGTCCAAGTTCTTTTTTTTTCTAAGCTTAAAATACATCGATTAGGATGATTTTCCAGACAAGATTTCAATTTCTTCTTGGCAATGTGTACCAGAAAACTTGAAAATTAGGTTCCTTTGAAAAATTGTTTCTGGTACCTAAAGGTTTTGTGGATGGGTAATTTTATCCTGCAGCATATGTTCAGTGTTGACACCATGGAGAGGCTATATACTATCTATGGATGTACCAGTTGATCACATGGCCTTATCTTTTCTAGGACGAGAAGAATGGGGACAGATATATAGTTCTTTAAGCAAGAAAGATTAAGAAATTTGCAAAATATTCCCCTTTCCAGATTTTCAAGTCTTCCCATATAATCTTATCATGTTTTAAGTCTTTCCAGATTATCAAATATTTGATTGAATGTTTTATTAATAAAAATAAGTGGCTATTTTAAATGGCAATCTCCTGTCATATACAATTGTACACATAATGCAAGGCATGCTGTTGTGGTAAATATTTGCCATGCACTTTATTTTTACTGCTGATTCATTCTGCTACAACCTAAGCAGTGAAATGATAAGAAGCTGTGCTAGTTTTAGTAGGCAAAAATATCTCAATTTTGTTTCATATTGATAGGGTAAATATGCAATAATCACATTTAAAATTAACCACACGAAGGCTCTAATACGAAGTATATTGACTGAGTAAGTCTTTTGGCTCAAATAACTTGCATAGAGTGGGAGTACTCTCCTTAGGTTCGATTAACTGGTTCAAACCAAACTGAATCAATTTTAATTCAAAAGATATCAGTCTGATGAGTTCACTACCCCTAGCCCTTAATTGATACAAACCAATTAACTAAACCATCCCAAAGGTCTAATTTTACAAATGATGTGGGTTCAATTTCACAAATCTTGTCGTGTCGACTGAATTGGATCAAGATTTTGATTCGGTTCAATTGAACTGAACCGGTTCATTTGAAAATAATTTTTAAAATTACTTAAAATTATAAACCAGTTAATCGGTTAACTGAACCATATTAACCGTGTTTGAATCGGTTCGAGTTCGAACTACATTACTTTAATCAAACCGAACCGAAAAAATTTTCAGTTTGGTTCAGCGCTTAACAGTTTGGATTGTATCTGTTTAACACCCATAAAATCACGATCAAGATCATACAATCATAGAGAGCCCAGTCACTTAAAAGGGAGTTATCTCGGTTGTCTCACTATAGCTTGCGAGTTGATTGGTTGACTTTATCAATTTGTATGAGTCAGACTGAAATAATGTGTCATCTTTCTTTTTTTTTTTCTTTTGTTCTTTTAATCTAAACAATCACCTCCTCTTCCTATGTGATGCAACACGGTTTTAATTTATTTTTATAATAATTTTTTAGTTTACAAGTTATTATGTAAATATTTATAAGTTGTCAAATGACAATATCTTTTGTTCCCTTATGTTAGTTACCAAAATTGCCTAAGGGAAAGGGAAAAAGGGCAAAGAAAAGAAGGAATGAGACAAATCTTAGGCTTGATTGAGTTTTTTAAGGAAAAGGGATGGATTTAAATCTTGAATTTGATTTAAGATTTTGCTCTCATAAGGAAGTATCTTATGCCAACAATAACAAAGCCGTAAAATCCTAATAATCTGGGGTAGCTACGTTTATCTTTTATCACATTGAGATATATGAAAAAATAAAAATCTTATATTTCGCTAAGTCACGATTATTTAAATCTTATTTATAGTTTCTATCAAGGTTCGTAATACCGTACCGTACCGGTTTTTCGACCTGGGCTCGGTACCGGTACGGTACGGTATATCGAGCGGTATACCCACGTGTGCCAAGTACTGTAGCACTGCTACAGTGCTACAGTGCACTCGGACCGGTAACAGGCGGTCCGCGTATCGGCAACCTGTCGGACCGGTACGTACCGCCCGTACCGGGCGGTACAGTTCGGTACTACAGACCCTGGTTTCTATTATCATTTGAAAGTTACTTAAAAAAAAATACTTTTTATTAGAAAAAAAAACGATTACAACCTATGCTTGCAGCATCAACACTAAAAAAAGAAGAAATGGATCAGGCTATTGATCCATCCACAAAAAAAAAGGCTTTGCAGAAAGCGCAAACTTAGCCAACCAGTCTGCACACCGATTTGGAAGTTTCTTCTTATTAGAAAATTTTATAGAGAAAGATGCCTATCAGTTAGATATTTTATCAACAAGGAAAACTATTTGCCAAAACAAGCATAGAAATGCATCCTTCTTGAAGAAGGAAAAATGAAATGATTGATATGTTTTGATTTATATAATATAATTTTAATTCTATTTATTCCTTGTTATGATATTTTTTATTATTTTTCTTAGGGGTATACAAAAAAGAAACGAGATTGTAACGGGTATCAATCAATGAATAAACTAATAAGTAATTCTTTCTCCAAATCATACTTCCTTGGTTGCCATAGTAGATAGAAACAGATTGAATAAATTAAAACAGAGATAGATGAAAAGAGAACAAAGAAGCCACGAAAATGGAAAGGTAAAAAGTCACATACATACTTGGTTGCCATTGTAGGTGATACCTTGACTAGTGAGAACAGGTCCCTCTGCTTGATCTGTCGGGCAAGTGCTTTCTGAATTTGTTGGCAGCAAACAGCTGCTGTTCAAGAAAACCTAGACAGAGACTTGAAGAATCATAACTGGGGCTATTGAGTTCTGTTCCAATGTCTACATCGTTCACTGAAGCCTACAAGAAAAGAATCTTGTTCATCAAATTTATGTTTCATTTAAAACATGTGGTTTGCATGCTGTCATCCTCTTGAATAAGAACATTCCAAGCAAGGCTCCACCTTGTAAGATCAGGAATTTATGAAAAATATAATTACCTATGGAATGCTCATTCTTCGTAAATGAATTTTCTAGTTGAGGACTTAGCGTACCTTTATATGATGATCACTGACATCTAATTGCTTTGAAACAGTCCATGAACTGGAGTATGGGTTTGGAGCACATGATTTCCCTACGAGCGGTGTGTTTGAGGTGGAACCAAAGACTTGCCCGGGTTTTCTATATAGATGTTCCATTTTGTTGGGTCATACAAGTATGCCTCCATCTGAGTTTCAGGCATTTATAGAAAGCATTGCCACAGAGTATCATGGAGACACCTATCACCTCATTTCAAAAAATTGCAATCACTTCACAGATGATGTCAGCAAGAGACTGACAGGAAGACCAATTCCACTGTGGGTTAACAGGCTTGCAGGACTAGGTAATTTGGTATTAATTTCCTTAATAGTCTTTGCGCCTTCAGGATACATTTTTTATATTCCTGAAAGAGGCTTTTAGGTATGGTGATTTAATTTTTCTGTGTAGGTGCAATTTGTAATTGTCTACTACCTGAAAGCCTTCGTTTGCCAGCTGTCAAACAGATAGCCGAATACCAGGGTTTATCAGGTTAGTGAAGAAATGTGATCTTTGGTTACCTTGGCTAAAGCAAAGTTGTTATAAAGAATGATGATGATGCATATTAGTTGTATATATTATTAACTTTTTGTTTATCCTCTAGAGGATGGATCGGAGTTCTTGTCAGTGATCACCGCGACCACACATGATCCTCTAGAGAGTGATGATGCAGATCAAGAGAAATATCTTTTTTTGCGATCTGGTGGGGAGCAGCTAACTATCATGAAATCGGTCCCCAAGTGAAACTTTCTTAGCCATGCTAAATCACTAGAAGTTGGGGCTTCCCTTAACAATGGTGTACTATGGCGCCATTAGTGTTTCTGTAATCTTGCAGCAAAGTGATTCCTTTTTACCCTGTTTATATATTTATTTGTAGTAGGCTGCTAGCCTGCTACACCTAGTAATGGCGTTCTTCTTGATTTTCTGCTCATTCTTTTTCAGCTGCTTTTGTTGGTGTAAAAGTTTGCACCTGTAATTCTGTAATTTTTCAGTTGGATAATCTGTAGAAAAACTGGGAGTTTCAACTTTTGTGATGTCTGTCTTTGCATGTGTGGAAAAATTCTTTTTTACTGTTCCTTTTTCATCACCTTCAATCCATTTCCTTCTTTTCTTCCACTGGACTCAAATATCTTCCACTAGAATGATATATTTCTGAATCCCAATTTTGCTTCTTAGAACTTGTCTAGTCGATCTTTCCTAGATGTAACCAAGATGATTTTTGGGAGCACATCATGCCGATTAGGAATAAATGGTGGTTCTCTTATTTTGTGATCTATTATATCAAAGAACAATGCTTGATGAACTAAGGATTCTTTGTTCAGGTGTTGGAGGGGGATTACTGCTTCGCAAGAGAGAAGTACCGCTGCTCCTCGTCGGTAATCATCAAGCTGATGCAAAAGAAATCATGATCTTTTTGTTTACAGATAGTAAAGGAGGTCTGCTGCCACATAAAAAATTACTACTGCTTCCTGGTGAAGAGGTTCTTCAACTCCTGGAATACTTGTTTGTTGCAGGCATATTACAATACTTTGGTTAAAATCATGATCTTAAGAGTTGCCTCTGTATCTCCAGAAAAGAGATGTAAAAGAGTGGGATGTTTCCCGGAGATCCATTGAGAGCTCTCTCCTGCAGTCATCCACAAATTTTCAAGCTAACATCAAAGACTGGAAGAATGATCGATTGGAATACTAGATTGAGACTGAGCTTATTGTAAAAGTTGACAAGGTATGGAATTGTTTTCAGTTCACATAAATGCAACGAAAGATATAGCAACTATCAAAGGTATTTGATGCTGATGGATATTAATCAGGGATATATTTTTTTCTAAGCATGGCATGATGATATCATATTAAAATTTTGATCAATGTCATTTTGAGTTGAAATACTTCAATCAATAAAAGACATATCTTAATATTGGGTCACATAATCAATAAAATACAGAAACATTGCACCAGGTGCCATTATTGCTGCAACCATGAACACCTGCAGCTTCTGATGGCAAGACACCTTTTAAGGGACAACTCTGCCTCCTCCTATTTCTGTAAGCCAGCAGGTGTGGATGTACCATTTGATTCTGTTCAACTTTTTATGAGATGTGGTGGGTCATGCAAATGCATGCATTTGGTGGAACAAAATGTTCCTTTAAGATATCAAACAATTGATCTTTAAAGCAACTTATATATACATATACATATATGTATATATGTATATATATATATATAATGAATAAAATGTGATCTCTATGGAATTATATGTTTGTAGCAATAAAGATAAGATGCATAAATGGATGCACTCATCTTTGCTTTGAGATTGCCTATTATAGCTCATGTATGAAATTTATATGGGAAATTTTTTTTTATTTCTCTTCCCCAACTTAGATGGCATTATTATTATAGCAATTGATCCTTGTAAAACTTGAAATAATTTATGTATATCTTTGTATATTAAAATTTTATAGGATATCACTTCCAGTAATATTATAAAAAACACAAATTAAACACTACTAATTATAATTGCGAAAGAGCAATTTGAACTAAAAAGTTAAATTGCAAACATATTCTTAAAATTAGAATTCCAATATTTTCTACTCTGGCAATGGCATAAAAATCAAGAGATAAAAAGATAACATAAGTTAAATACAGAAATCATTGATTTCATATGTAGCAATTTTTGGTGCAAGCAAACAAGAAATTAAAGGTAATGATTTTCCTCTAATTGTGTCGAGAATTGATGGTCCAGATGTCTCATCACAAGTCATCATCATCACGCTATTACATCTTGTCCGTTCATTTATGTTAGTTCTTTACCTGTAACTAACTGCATGAAGCTTTGTTGACGATTTTTCTAAAAAATATTTTTATTTTGGATATTTTCTAAACAGTTATCCTTATTTTAATTTATTCAAATCATACCCCTAATTCATAAAAGCCCAAAATTTCCACCCTCTTACACCATCGCGTACTCCGTCGCCGCCGTCGCCGTCGCCGGCTGCCCCGCTGCCGCCTCCTCCTTGCACCGCTTTCGCTCCCTTTGACACGCCAGAGCCGTCGCTCGCAGCCCTTGCGCGAGGAAGGAAGGGGCGCGAGGGCTGCCATCGGCCTGCTGGCCGCGCCTGCACCTCCGCGCGTGGGCTGACCCCGCCTTCCGCCCCCGTTCGCGCGTGGGTTGGTCTCGCCTGTGCCTCTGCGCGCTGGCTGGCCCCGCCCACCGCCCCCCTCCCCTCCCTTGGCTGCCTGCCACTGTGCTCGCGCGACACACCGGGTCCGGCGAGGGCGCAGCGGCAGTGGAAGTGGGGTAGAGCGGAAGGGGTAATTTGGGTAGTGTATGAATTACGATGTATGATTTGAAAATAATTAAAATTAAGATAACTGTTTAGAAAATATCCAAAATAAAAGTATTTCGATGACACCCATCACTTGAGAGAGAAAGAGAAGAGAGAGAGAGAGAGAGAGAGAGAGATTGCAGGAGCAACAGCAGGAGAGGAGAAAGGGAGGGAGAGCGAGAGAGGATGTCGTGGCAAGCATACGTCGACGACCATCTGATGTGCGAGATCGACGGGCAGCATCTCACGGCGGCCGCCATCCTCGGCCACGACGGCAGTGTCTGGGCACAGAGCGCTTCCTTCCCTCAGGTCCGAGTTCCCTCGTTTGATCCCTATCCTGCGTTCTCGATCTCGTGATGGATAACGGGGAAGAAGGATCTGATGCCCGCTCTCCCCTTCGATCTGCCCTCTTTTTCGACTGTCTGTTTCTGAGCTCGATTGGAGTCTATTCGATTTGAGAGATCTGATGGTTAACCGCTAGAAAATGGATTCATTTATGCAGTTACTCCTTCAATCTGTTTTCTTTAGGGTTTTCGTTTCCTTGTCGCTTGGTGGATAGAGTTCTATTCGCTAGTGTCGGAAGCGATCATCCCTCGTTTCTTTCTGGAAGGAGTGTTCTGGAGCTTGGAAGATTTTCGAGCTTGTATGTCATGGAATCGGATGGACTCTGACAATCCTTTATTTGTTGACGAACATGCTTTTTCTTTGGATGTTTACATTAATCATATCTTCGATCTGCACCAAGTTGATCTTGTCTATCAGCTAGAAAAAAGAAAATATCTTACTTGCTGGTGATCCTTGTGGTATCACAATCTATCAACATATTAGTTGTAGAATAATCAGGTGATTGTGTAAGCGTCAGAAATTGATGGAGATTAGTTTAGTGGCCAAACGTTTCTAATGCACGGGTCAGAATCGGAGGGCTTTCGGTGCTTCCTATCATATGTGACTGTGGGATTTTTGTTTTACCCCTTTGATCATATCTGATGCGACCTAGGTTAAGTGAATAGATGAATTACAAGCATTGATCTTTTGGGACGTACCCATGTATGAATGGATGGATTACAGGTATTGATACTCTGGGAGGTGATGGGATGATACTATTCATGCCCTTTGATGCTCCACCATCAATTAGTGTTTTTATGAGTTTTGAGGTTGTTTTTGGTCATCCTTCCAAGTAAGATGAGGAGGAGCCCACTAGGGTTTGGTATTGTGTAACATATGGCACTTCCGAGCACCTCAGAGTCTTCACATGCTGGGGACTTTTATGTACTCATTGTCTAAATATGTTCAACCTACCAACAAGAAGAATCTCAAGAATGTGGTTAGCAGTGTTCTTCTGCCCTCAAGTGAAACTCTGATGTGCTTGGTAGCTTTTACATGTCGAGAGAGAGAGAGAGAGAGAGAGAGAGAGAGAGAGAGTTCATAACGAGAGGAACGGGGGCTGCTGAGTGGGAGGTCCCCTTCTGATTTTGTATGTTATGTTCATATCGAGATTTTACATTTTCTTCTTTTATAACACTTCACATAAATAATAAAAGAACACTTTTTGGCCTGTCAATGTATATTTATCTTGTTGCAACTTAAGAAGTTCAGATGTGGAACATTCTTTGTGTTTATATGTGGCATATCTAGGAACATAATAATCATGTTGTTCTAACTTAGCTAATCCTGCCCTTTTTTATGTTTGAATTGGATTTTTGTTGTATGAAAGCTGTGAATCATGGATATTTCATAATCCATGCCATCATGTAATCAAGACATATCAATTACTGATGTTCATTGGATTCTACATAGAAATGTATGTCGGATGCTTTGCTGAAGTTTTTTTAGTTAATAATTACAAAGAATTCAATACAGAAATAACCATAGATATTATCATACAAGAGTATGTTTAGAATCTGTGAAATGCAATTATATGTGAGCAATAAATTTTGTCATCATTTTAAGGGTGTATTATACCCTGTTATTTCAAGTCTTGCATTTGTGTGTGCCAATAATTACATATGCCTATCATTGCTTCATGACTCAAGTAAGAAGGCCTCAGTTCATTGCAACATGTAGAAGGGTTGAGAAAAGAAAGAGCAGGGGCATAAGAGAAGATATAGTGCAACGAGTAGATTTCTGTACAGTTATTTTCCCCTTGTTTTTAGTTGGGTAGAGTTTTAAAGAAAATATTTAGTGAATTAATCAGTCATTTCAGCTATCAGTTTTCTGGAAAACAATATGGAGCTTTAAGCAGTTCTTTTTACTGGACTGCCAACGTATGCATATAAGACAACAGACATGATCATGGTGTTGCACAGCATTGTCATTGTGTATATTTTGATATATATATCATCTGTTAATAGAATCATGTCTTCTCAATACAGTTTAAACCAGAAGAGATTACTGCAATCATGACCGACTTTGATGAGCCAGGGTCTCTTGCACCAACTGGGTTATATCTTGGTGGGACAAAGTACATGGTAATCCAAGGCGAGCCAGGTGCTGTTATTCGAGGGAAGAAGGTCAGTGGTCTATGTCATTCATGAGCTGAAATGCATTTTTGAATATCTAATTTACATTTATGTTTCTAATATGACCTATATACTTGCTCTGAAATGCCATTAAGAAGCCGCATAAACAGAAGTTTGAAAATTGCAAGCTGGCATTTCTTATTTAAGCATTTAAAATTCATCTGTTGTAGCGAGCATCACGAATAGTTTAGTCATCTTTTTGGACATTATCTTTCTGAGATTTGGTCGTTACCAATGGATAATCTATCAACTGGTTTTGGTAACACACTTTTAATGATTTAATATAGATTTGACCAATAATATTCTTTACTCTTATTATGTTCACTTTTAGAGCACATTTATACTTCATCTAAATATTGTGTAACACATCATCAACCAGTTCTCTATTTTGTTCACGTGACATAATCTTGGTATTATTGTGTAGGGATAAACTCAGCTATATTCTTCTGAAGTTACCAGTCCTGGTTGTTTTATCTAAAAATGGTCAAGTAGAATGATGCTACTTTTGATCTATTGGTTGTGTTGATTTCATAGATTAATTGATTATTAGTGTAATGTGCCATAACCAGATTCATTTTATAAACTCTAATGAGCACCTAGTTCTTTGGTTCAAAGCTCACGAGCATCAACAAGCATTCAGAGAGCAACCAAAATTTTTGTGTGTGTACTGATGACCTGATTTTGAATACTTTCTTTGACTTCTCAAACAATGACTTGCAGGGTACTGGTGGTGTCACTGTCAAGAAAACCAATCTGGCCTTGATCATTGGCATATACGATGAACCAATGACGGGTGGCCAGTGCAACATGGTCGTCGAGAGGCTTGGTGATTATCTTTATGACCAGGCTTTTTAAATTCGGTGTGGATGCATCCTATTTAGATATTTCCCATAATTCCTGGAACAGGCTTGCGATCTACCTGATATTTCCTTGAGTGCAATAAATAATCAGCTCGAAATCATGTTGGAAATTTGATGCAAGTCCTGTTAGTATCATTGTCATGCTAGGGTCAACATTTCTGTGTGGTGATGTGTGTGGAAGTTTTGGATGTAGATTTGACTTATATGTGCATGATTATGTATAGGTGATGATGCTGGTGACTTAGTTTGCACATGTCTTCCTCTCTGATTTATCTTGAAATCATCTTTGGTCTTTAGAAAGTGTTGCATTAAGATTACTATATGACTCTTTAATGTGGTATCTTTACATATCCTGGATTTGCTAGTCATGATTTTGACTGTGTCTTGACAGAATGATTTTAAGAATAATTGTATTTGTACATTGTAGACATTTATTTAGAATTTACTTATCTTGTAAATCACTGAACTATACTGTTAGTCTTGAAGTCAATATGTATCCGCATCGTGGAGATAGCTCGGAAAATGATAATCCATAGATAGATCAACAACTGATCTTAATTGCAGAGACAATTTGTCTTAGTTGCAGAGTCCAAGATTATCATTGAGATGAGGATCGCCAAGGCCTTGGCACATTGCTTGCGGAGCAGTTAGGAAGGACAATGGGGATCATGAGAAGATCGATTTTGGATGTGTCCCAAACTGTGGTCTCTCCTTGGACTAAGAAAGCCTTTTGGAAGCGAAGAGGGAGAAAATCCCCTTGCTAAGGTTGAATTCTTTGCTGTTTATAGACGTGGCTTCCTAATCGCTTGTGTTTGTTTATGAAAATATTTCTCGAGTATTTTCCGTTGCCATTGATTACGACATCGTGAATCTTGTTTAATTGAAGTTGTTATTTTTCAACGTTTATTATGTTTATGAAAATATTTCTCGAGTCATTCTAAGAAAAAACATTTTCAGTTACCATCGATTTTGACAGCGTGAGTCTTGTTTAATTGAAGTTGTCATTTTTCAACGCTTGTGTTTATGAAAATGGTTCTCGAGTCATTCTTGATTCAAAGAAAGAATATTTTGGGTTGCCATTGATCTTGACATCGTGAGTCTTGTTTAACTGAACTTGTCGCTTGTGTTTACGAAAATATTTCTCGAGTCAAAGAAAGAATATTTTCTGCTACCGTTGATTGTGATAACGTGAATAGTGCTTTTGGATGTGAATTTTGTTTCTGCTACTTAAAAGATAAAAAAGAGACTTCGACCTGAAAATGAAGTACTCTAAGCAACCATATTTGGGTATCTTGTGCTAAACATGTAAATAATTCAAACAAAGAAACAAACACATTCTTGGTCCTGCTTTGTGGTTAGCCCATATGCTTTGCATTGATCTAAATAATTGCACATTCTTCAAAGAGATAATCAATAATTGTCACCATGAATTTTTACCATGAATCATTACAAATTCTTTGATGTTCCGAGTGTGCCTGCATCAGTGATTTAAAAATACAAAGTGTGTGTCGCCCAAACAAAACAATATGTTTTGAAATATAAAAATATATAATATAATTAATAAATATGATTATATAAATAAAAATATAATATTAAATTAAAAATCTAAAGTATTAAGTTGCTCATCTTCTAATAACAAAAATGTCAAAAGAGTTAATACAACAAAGTTTTACATTAAATTTAATCATCATCGTAATCAGTATCGTCATTGTATAATCATCTTTTGTTTTTTTTCCCTCTAATCCATCTTCATCCAAATATGTTTCTTTCTCATTGACAATAGTAGGAGATGAACTTGAGACTTCGGTATATTTTTTTACCTTCATCATCTGTCTTGTATATGTTTGTAATTCTTTAATACTTGAGGCCCTTGTCACATCTACCCATTGTCAAGTTGTCATTTCCAAATATAAACTCATCTTCGACATATTGCAAGTTCGCACCAATTTCTCCCACCAACCATTCTTTCGAATCATCAATATCTTGTATTGAGATTAGATCAATATTCTTTCGTAAATCATAACAAGTCTTTAATGCTTGATTATATTTTATGTAAATAAGATCATGTAATCATTGATGCTTTAATGGATTTCTTCTCTTTATGAAAACCTATTATATCATATAATTTAAAAAATATTAATATGACTATTTAAAAAAAATTAATTAATTAAAATAAAAATATTTTGTGATTTTTACATGCTTAAAAACACTTCAGTTTTACTCATAACCGGTAATATTATAAGTCGCAATACAAAGTTGTTTTAATTTTTTTTATCACAAAGATCACTTATATTTGTTTATGTTAGTTTTACTCCTACTTATTCTTATTATTTATCACTTCAATCTCTTTTTACCTTTCTTAATAACCATGACTTTTCTTTTTATTTTCTGTCATATATTATTTTTCTACTTGAATTGACACTTTCAAAATAATCTTCATTATCATCTCTAATATGTTTAATATTATCCTTAAATAAAATCTCATAAAATTTATTCTTTTATGTCTTTTTTTTCAATCATATAAGCTAGCAACTCTTCTTTTAGATCAGGTGGATACTTTTTACATGCTAATGTATTCTTGAAGTTTCCTACGTGATGTTGCTTTGAATGAAAAATATCACCTAGTGGTCTTATCACAAATAATGTAAGTAACTATAGATCTTTTAGATAATTGTATATCCCCTTTCTTGATTTTTTTTGATAATTTTTTGAATTGTTTTGTACACTTACCATTAATCCTGAAACCCTAATAATAGTTCTAAATAAATAAAGATTAATAGTATTAAAATCTAAATAGTGATTATTATATGATAATAGTAATTAACTATTTATTGTTAATAATATGTTATCTATTGTTAATAGTAGTTAGAGGGGGAGAAAAGAGTCATCGATACTAAAAAGTGGGGAAGAAGTGGAGAATGATGACGGAGGAACTTTTGGACAATGACGGTGACCGCAAAGGAAGCTGCGGACGATAGCAGTAACGATGGAGGAAGCTTCGAATGACAATAACAGTGGCAGAGAAAGCTGTGAACGACGGTAATAACGACGACGAAAGTCATGGATGACAACGTTGTGGGTGAAGGAAGCTTCAGAGGTGTCTATTGATGGTGGAGGAAGCTACGATCCTCTCCCTTGATGGTGGAAGGAGCTGCACACGGAAGTAGCGATGACGAAAGAAACTATGCATGATAGTTAGGCCGTCAGACCTGTTTGTCGATGACAAAGGAAGCATCGATCCTATATGTCGGTGGCGGAGGCAACAACAAAGGAAGCATTGGCGACGGAGGCAACAATTGTGCTAAAGTTTATGACTCTAGGTCGTGCGGGGTTGCGAGGGATGGGTTCTGCGAGTACAGTAAAAGAATGTAGCTTAGTTGGTTCAATCAAACCAACTAGTTACTATTCAATCGAACCAAACTTAAAAGTCTAAGTTCTGTTGTTTCATTTGAGCCAAACACTCAACGCTTGGGTTCAAGCGAGTGCCCAGGAGATGCTACATTGAAGTGCGTCACCTGGTCGAGACTTATGGTGCTCGAGCCTCGCCTCGTCTCGCCTCACCTCACCTCGCCTCACCCGAGCTCATAGGCAAGCGTCCAGACGCTTATTTAAATCATTATCCTAAATAACTCATTTCCCACGTTGATAATCACATCACGTTATTTGTTTTGATGATACATACAAATTTAATCTTAAAACAACACATAAAAAATTAATATGTATCGACTCACATGAAAATCAAATTTAATCTAAATTAGGTCGGGTCATGATTAAGCCTTATTTGATGCCTCTCTTAAGACCAGCCAAGATATAATCAAGCTCCTTAATCATATACTTGTAACTTCAATCAAAACCATGCTAAAAATTTGTAATTAATGCATGACAACAAGGCATCGGATAGTCCAATAGAAACCGAGTTGCATGGCTATGGAAGTTGGCATGGCACTGCAAGCTTGATGCTAAGCAAATGATGGACACAACAGTCAACAGATCATATTTCTAAGCTCAGATCCAAATAGCCAAAGAAACAATCTCACCAACTCTGTAGTAAGAGGGCACAGATATGTCCGAGATTGCATCAAAGCATGTAATGCCCATACTCCATCCAGCCCAAGCCAAAATTGAAGTGAATAGAAAGCAGCACTGTGGAGTTGGCAGCATCTCCTCCAGCCTAAGATGATATAAACATGATTTCAGAAGATTTATACATACTATACGAGCATAAGAAGAGATAGAAAGACAAAAAAAAAAAGAGAAGATTTTTGTTAGAAATGTAAACAAAGATTTAAATATTCTTGAGTTGGTAAAGACACCTATTTGTACAAAATTGGATGATAGAAAACGATTCATGTCGCCAACTTCAAATATTTCGAGCGATTGTTGTTGATCGAACAAGGTTGACACTTTGGTTGGCTGCTCTATCCATCTTTCCATGCTCTAAATTGGCTTCTTCGATCAGCTACCAGTCGATCCCATCACAAAGCAAACACACTCAATTGGCCACCAACCTACATCGGATGAGATCCTCTCACCTGATGCTTCACTTATCACATTACACAAGAATGCATGCAGTCTCTTCTACCTTCTCACCCTTCTCCTCCACTGCAGTCTCCCTCCTTCCCCAGAGCTGCCTCCTCATACCCCCCAGCAGTGCTGTAATTGAGATCTTGATGGTCTCCTCTTCATCTCATGCTTTCAGTAGGTACGGACAGCTTCCATCTCTCAGTCTCTTTCTCTCTTCTTGTCTTGATGGTGAGTGAAGATGAATGCTTTCGGTAGTTTGAATTAAGCTGGGCAACCAAGTGCATGTTGTATGCAGTTGCTGCTGCTTGTCTAGGAGCATTATCATTTCCTCCATGTGATCCACAGATCCATTATAGAAACCTTTAATTCCATGTAATCTATCATAATTGACATTGTTCATATTTTGTTTCTAGCATTATTGCAACTATGTCGGTAAGCTGAAGAGAATAGTACAGTGTCATCAATTATCTTGCTGATAGACTTGGTCTACTTAAAGACATTTTTCTTAAGCTCATTTCTTCAGTATGTAGGTATTAAGAACTGTCTTAGTCCACAAACACATTTTAATGACATGCGAAACTTTAATTAGCAGATAATTCTGCAGCACCTCATTACCTAGGCTTCTTAATTCGCGTCCAAGAAGACAGAACCTAGTTTAGTTTAGTATACCTAAGCCAACCCAGCAAGGCTAAATTGCCCTTCATAATGAATAAGGCTTCATCAAATGCAGAAAGCAATACCTAAAGAACATAAAAAGAAAATATGATGATGTTCTAATCACTAAACATGTCTATTTTGATGGTTAATCACTGCAAGTGAATGAGTCACTAGTTTGACCAGCATTTATTTACACACTAAATGGAGGCTTTCATACCCCCACTAAAATGATACAAGTCCTGAATGTGGCCAACTAACATTCCATGTGTTGGATTAGAAATCCTTCTCTTAGAACTTAAATTTGTCGGTGAAAAGTCAACACCATTTTTTTTGCCTCTCTTCCTCTAGTTTTTCCTTCCCTGTGAAGAATTCAGAAATGAATTCATACAATTTTAGCATGATTTTGTGATCAACCCAACTTCCAGTCAGACTTAACTAACAGTCTTCTCAAAGGACAAGACTTGCAACTGAAGCTGGAATTTCCAAGTGGTCCTCCAAAGCAAATGCCAATCTACATGTGACATATTTTAGCTTTAGTCTCATGCAGTCTTTTACATTTTGATTTAGAGTTATTCTTTTACATTACAAATCATTACAGCGCCTGAGCTATGATTCTAATTTGCATTGAGTTCAAGATTTGGTCAATTTGTTTCCTTAATAACTAAGAAGTTGAACAAAGAGATGAATAATGCACAACAAAAACTAGACCAGCTAGCTTAAGATTCATTAGCACAACTATTGCTGCTCATACTATCTTGATAGTGAGCTTTTCATCATTAATCAGTCAATGCTGCTCTATCGAGATATAGCTAATGTGCTTAAAAATATCACCAATCCATGTGTCATTTTGATGAAGATGATTTCTCCAATATTTTCAATGTTATAAAAGATTTTTATAACATACTCTTGTTCTTAGAGACCAATTACCTATATTAGCTTGTCAATATGTGAACTAACTAATGCTAATCATGAATGCCAAATGGACAGACAGAGAGGAAAAATATTCTCACTGGTTTTATTCTCCAACAGATGTGGTTGATGCTCTTGGCCAGATTAGCATTTCTAACATGATGCATTCATCTTTAATGACATTTTCAAGGAGTAGGGAGATCATGCATGATTTAATGATCCATCAGTAGTCTTGATTTATGAGTTTATGCTTCCTATGTATGAAGATAGTTGAATTCTTTTTATTTGTTTCTTTTTAGATGCTTCACCTTAATAGAGTATTCATGTAGAATTGATTCTGCTAAACCAAATTATTGGTCTTATCTATGAGATCATAATTCATTCTTGTGAACAATACTCTAGTTTTCACTGCAAAAAGCAAGCTTGAAATTGATTTACCATAGTAGTAACAGGTGCAAACTTTTCCATATCTTTACTTTTAATGCAACAGATTCCATTGTGCAAAAGAGGTTCATGATCTTTGGAAGTCTGATCTGCAAAATTGAAGATGGCTTGTTCATCAAATATCTTCTCTTATTCGTTCATTCTTTAGCAGCCTCGTTAAACATGATTTCCAATATAATTTATACTTTGCTTACAAAGCTAAAAATGCTGCAGGGAAGCCAATGTCTTGATCAAATAAAATGCAGGTACCGAAAAAAGGATTGCGAAAAAAACGATGAACATGTTGTAGCTTTAAATCATATGTTTTTAATGCACTTCTCCCAAAGTCAAGTGATAATCCATGTAGGGCAAAACATCATCTGTAATTCGGGTTTGTTTCGCATGGTTAGTCAAAAAGATGAAAGACTATTATGTTACATCTTTGAGCTTAGCATGAGGATGTTATGATCACATCCTAATAAATACGACCGATAACAAAATGAACTCCATAGCAATCATATTGTAGGATAATATTCTGCTTAAGATATCTAATTTTGGTCTGGTTAGATCTTATTAAGGTGCTAATTCAAGCACACATAATGGTGAGACCAAACGATAGCTTATCTGAAGATTCCAACAGGAACAAGATGAACAGAAGAAAATTTCTGGCAACCTAGGAAATATGCTTGCTCTATGTACAACTTATTCCAGAAATCAACAATTACGAATCATAAGATCCAAGAGGTAGATGTAATAATGTTTCTGAAACGTTGCATATATCGTATCCGATTCTTGTAATATAAATTGTTACTATGTTCTTCAAGACTGTTATTTGTCTTTAGAATTGGTGTGTTGTTTCTTTTGATTCCGTGATCTAAAATCAAATGGCTAATCCTATTACCGCAGCGGAGAACCGTGAATTCGTCAAAAAGTTGCCTTCGAGAAGAATTTTCACCCTTCCGAGATGTTTTTGCATTAGATGATCTGAACATGGCACCATCATATACCGACTAAGTTTTGTCATGCATGAATCATGGTCCTAATAGCCACTAGCTTTATGCTTTTTCCTCATGTGTTGCTTTCGGATCGATGTTGTTCTCCTCATGGATCATCCATCCCAAGGTTTCAAGTGTTTGATCTTTCTCAGTGTTTAGACATGATTTTATGCTATCTAAACCATTACACTTCTGGATTGCTATGATCTTAGATACCTACTGAATGATAATAACATATATTTTGTTCTGATGAAGGGACTTGATTTCTATATAACTGTCTATCAAAGTTCTTCCTTTCGACACAAGAATTCAATGCCTGTAGCACAGAAATGGATGTAAATGAATTGTAATCAACATGACAAATATTCAGACATTCCTCATCAAAGTAATTCCATAAACATAAATAGAGCTAGCAAGGCATGACAATTGGTGAATGATGATGCAGAAATCAATGAAATCTTTGAACGAATAATAGATTTTACAGAGAAAATAGTCATCAAAGGTTTCGAATGACATATATAAGACAATATTTGGAATCGGAACATAATCCATTGGACATAATGAACACCTTTAACTTGCTGAATTGCTATGCAACACAACACATAGTTCTCGAGATTCAGAACAGATAGCTGGATTTACTTGCCTGCATGACCTTTGATCCAAGCTAACCAAAGTAAGTGAAGGGATCTTCCCACAGACCTTCAAACCCAAAGCTTGGAACCAGTGATGCACCCATAGGATCAAGCATCTCAACGAGCTTGTTGTTGCTGTTGCTGTTATCAGTGTGATTGTTGACAGCATTGTGATGCTGCTGCATCAAGATGTCATCGTGGATGAAGGGATCAAAGAGATCAGAGAAGAAATCAACAGTGCAGCCATCGGCTCCCTTCCTCCCTTCCTCGCTGTTCTGGCATCCCACGTTGAAGTACCCGCCGCCAGTGGTGACCGGTGCTGGAGGAGCAAAAGGTGTGGGATCGGGGTTCGCGGTAGGATGACGTGGTGGTGGCGTTGATGGCAGAGTCGGGTTGGGATTGGTGGAGCAGGTGAAGGGCTTGTGAGTGCGGGGATCTATGCCTTGCTTGATGAGCTTCCTGCTGAGGTGGGTGTTCCAGTAGTTCTTGATCTCGTTGTCTGTGCGCCCCGGTATTCTCCCAGCTATCAGCGACCACCTACTCGTTCCAGATACGGAAAGCTGAAACCCTAAGAGAGAGAGAGAGAGAGAGAGAGAGAGAGAGAGAGAGAGAGAAACAGCAAGAGGGAGAGGGAGGATACCGGTTGCCGAGGAGGCGGTGGAGGCGGAGGATGATATCTTCCTCGTCGGGGGTGATGGGGCCGTGCTTGATGGAGGGGCGGAGGTAGTTCATCCAGCGGAGGCGACAGCTCTTGCCGCAGCGGAGCAGCCCGGCGCGCTTGGGCAGCGTCCGCCACCGCCCCTCCCCCTCCCTCCTCACGAAGCTAGCCAGCACCTCGTCCTCCTCCGCCGTCCACGGGCCGCGCTTCATTCCCACCTTGCTGCAGCACGGCGTGGGCGTCGACACTCCCCGCCGCTGCTGCTGCTGCTGCCCCTCCTCCGCAGCCAACGACCCCAAGGGATTCCTCATCTCCCTTCTCCTCTTCGCCTCCTCCAGCTGATCTACTCCCGTATATATCTGTCTATAGGTTGCTGTCTTGCTGTTATTTACCTTCCTTTTCTTCTCCCCCGCCCCGCCCTCCCGAGCTTTGCAACGCATGCCGACCGCGGTCGGGACCATCAACTGGATAAACGTAATCTCTTGTGACGCACACAATATCTTATGTGGGGGCCAAACAGACTTGTCATCCATCACCTACGCCACGGTAAATATGGATCGATAACAAGCAACCGAACGCGCCGACGGACTATCATCGTTTTGCCCGAATCCTAAACTCGTGATGTAACATCTTATCATCATATAAAGATCAATAATAATAAGGATTCAGAATTCGTTTATCATCAGAAATAATAATATGTAGCAATGCATGCAGGTGACTCTTCGGATCCAGTTAGTTGATCTGCCTCGTCCGTTCTGCTTTGTGATCTGTGCATGCAATGCATGCAGATGTCGCCCTCAAGTTTTGAGTTCATCGAACTAACTCCCTATCATCTCTTATCTGTGCACCCTACAATTTATATGACAATTGAAGGGATTTATTTTGTTTTTCTTGTTGCGTGCTAAACAAAATAAAGCAAGGAATAAAAAACAAAAAAGAATTGCTTTTGAACAAACAGTATTAGTGCTGTAGTAATCAGCTGATTTGTGATGTCAAAGTACTGCATCATGCATGGGAAATTTATCATTTTCATGAAAAAGATTCATGTGACTGAATGATTGATGATTATTTTATTACACCAATAAAAGTGATAATGATTGTGTTGGTACTCATTTTGCATGGTTTGAAAAATAGCTGGAGAAATATTCTTCCAATGAATATTTCATGATTTTTTTTTAATTTTAGTTATAATTATTGGAGAGTTGCAAATGAAAATTACCTACAAAAGCATATTTGAGTTGTAATAAGAGAAGACTGCAAAGTTTTAATGGTTAATCACCAACAGAAGAGAATATATATAACATGTATGGAATCCTTATAGCTTACAACCACCAGTGGGTCAAAACTCTTGGAACTGATTATATAGATCAACAGTCCATCTAAAATTGCAATATTGGTTTTCTGTTGAATTAAAAGAAGTTTTTGAATGATCTTTTCCCAGTAATACTGATTGCCTATTGGACTAATCACAGCCTGCATACTTTATCAGATTATGAAAGCTTAACATGGAGTCAGTCTTGGATAAACTTAGTCCAACTCCATTTGTCACAATTATTTTACTGAAATTAATATAAGAGACAACACTAACTAACTTGATCAGAGACCAAACTTTAGTAAAGAAACTAATCCAATTTTACTGCACCTATTCGATGTTTATGAATTACTAGAGAACATTCAAGAGTTCTTGAGAATTTAACTATAGGAGATGAACCATTCAATTATCCAAACATACTATCCACCTGAGTGACTGTTTCCAAGCTCATTCTTTGCATGTGAAGCTGCAGGAAACTGAAGTCTAGCTTTTGTACATGACAATGCTTAAACTAACATGTTTATATGATTGAAGATAAAGTTCCATGCATGTCTCCCATTCAAACAGTGCATTCTTTTCCTCGGGAGTTTAATACTTACTACACCTTCAAGTCATTAGACCTTCCAACTACCACTTCTGCATGATAAGACCTGTTCTATCCAATCAAGCAAAAAGTGTCAACAAAAAAAGAAAGAGTAGACAAGGAAAAGAGCTAATATGATGGTCCCAGCAGTTGTAGCACATGTAAATAACATCAAGGAAAATATAATACATATATTTTTCTTACTATACCTTTGCCCTTCCGAATGCAAGTTGATGTGAACCGATCAACCAACTCAACACTTGCTTCTGAGAAATCATAATTCATGATACGTACGGGAGAGGAAGATACACATGACAGCAGGAAATTATTTGATGAACCTTTCTGCTTGCAATGGGATCTCTGATGGGAGGGAGGGCAGAGACGAAGACTATTCCTTGATGATGATGATGATGATGATAATACATACATACATATATATATATATATATATGCTAATTGTGCACTATTTTAATTTTCATGGATATTATCTATTGATGATCCCTCCCTATACATTATCTGCAAATGTCTTCATAACCTCAGTTGTTCTCAACTACTTTACAATGAGCTCAGGAGAATATGAAGAGCACACCCATCTCAGTGACATATCCATACATATAAAACTGATATGTTTTACCTTCAGTAACTCTCTAAAGGAAATCACTGACTGAACATTATTGGAAGCTCATAGTTGTGATGTTCTACAGTCCACTGTTAAATATGATAATTATTTGATTTTGTTGCTATTGTTTGTCTACAACATTACTTTCTGCAGCTAGAGATATTTATTTATGCTTCAATGATATGGAAATGACTGAAAACCTAGTTGGCTTCTCCTATAGAGATGAAACCTACATAGAATGGACCAGATGACTATCTCTTTGTAGGATTAATCTTTAGAGCTTATGTTTGCAGGAGATAATATGCGATTTTTTTTTTTGCATTCACTCAATACTGTAATCTGTTTTATTCTTCTGGCACAAGAAATTTACTGCCTACTGATCCAAACACTTGCTGATATCAAGCTCCAATCATACCACAGAAGAGTGAGGTATCGTCTTCCTTCATTTGGCACTTTTTTTTTTTTTCTATCCTCTGTAAATCTGCATTCTTTTCTTCAAGGACAGCAGCTTGGATCCACCTTGTCCATCAAGCTCACCAGCCATATTAAAAATATTAAGAATGCTTACCATTCATTCCTCCATTTTCTTCTATCAGGATGAAGAAATGTCAAGAAATCAGATTATTTGCCTATACTTTTTATTACATAATAATTCTCAATCATATCAGCAAAAGATTAAAGATTAGAGATGGATCATCAGTATTGCTTATGATAATAATAAATGCTCTATTAATTCTGTGTAGGAATTGCACCAATACCTAAGTCATGGCACCTTTTGGGAGATCAAAGGACCAATTTTACTTACATAATTATATTTTTTTAAAAAAAATATTATGTTAAATGATGTACATGACCCTCACACGTATATTTGAATATGAGATCTATCACTTTGTGCAACAATATATCAACATGTATCAACAGCTACTACTTACATGATTATTAATGTCTGGTGTTGATTGTCTGCTTGTGATATGCAACAAAGAGTCTTCAATATCTACTGATCAGTTCATACATATAGGAGTACTCTGCACCTTTATTGTAGCTATCTTTACTTTCCATTTCAAACCTTCACAGATCCAATTTGTCATGAAGTCGTATAGGTTAAGGATTTCCATTAGTTTATACATACAGAGGAAGTACTTTGCACCTTAGATCTTTACATTTTGTTTCAAACCTTCACAAATCCAATTTGTCATGAATTCATATAGGTGGAGGAGTTCTTTGCACCCTTGTTATAGATTACCTTGCATTTGATTTCAAACCTTGCAAATCCAATTTGTGATGAATTCATATAGGTTAAGGATATCTAACTATATACATTTGAAGAATTATGATATTTTCTGATCAATTAAAACATGATAAATTTTCTCTTGCATTTATCTATTGGTTTTCAATAGCTCAAACATATATATAAAAAATAGCTAAATTGAAGTATATCCTATCCTCATCGTGAAAAAGAATGTAAATATTGACCAATATCTGATGTTGTAGTATGCTTATAAAAAACAAGTAAATCTTTGCAGCCTAGAACATAACCTTTGTGTCCAAGGCCCACCCAACCATCCATCAAGTCTCATTCTTCCATTTCAACCATCCAAATCTTTTTAAAAAATAATAAAAAGTCAGGACTGCAGACAAATTTTATATCAGTTGTCCAAAATGGGTGGTCTAAACTAAGAATAAAAATAGTAATTTTTTGGTCCATGGTGTCTTGTGTCTACTACTCGATGTACATAAAGTATGTCCTTAACACTGTTGTTAAGAATTACATGGAAAATAACCTAATCAAAGCATTCACTAAACCGAATCATTGCTCAAGAAGAAGAAATTATTATGCTTGTTTACAAAGGATTGGTATACATCCTGTGCTAAACCCTTCACAGAAGCAAGAAAAAGTAGAGAGCAAGTTGTTTTAGTGGACAGTAAGATTCTATCCATCGTCCTCTCACTCCCCACTCCAAACCACCTATATATATATATATATATATATATATATATAGAGAGAGAGAGAGAGAGAGAGAGAGACTGTAATCTACATATCGCAGAGAAGAAGAAGAATGCAGTTCCTAGCTCAAGATCAGGCATAGCCACAACTACCATACTCGCATCGCAACCCCGGCTGGCACACGGTGCCGCACTTGCCGCAGTTGTTGACGTCGTAGGCCACGGCGGTGCACTTCCCCTTGCAGCACAACTGCCCGAAGCCGCACCGGACGCCGCAGGCGCCGCAGTTGTTGCGGTCGCTGAGCACGTTGCGGCAGTGCTTCTTGCAGCAGTAGAGGAGCTGCGTGCCGTCCTTGGCCTGCAGCACTGAGCATCTGTTGTTGGTGACCGGGTCGCACCGGTCGCCCTTCTTCACGGCCTCCTGCGCCAGGAATCGAGTCCGTGCACGCGGAACCCTGACCTCAGCCGCGTCGCTACGTTGTGGTGTGACCGACGCGAGAGCGAGCAGGAGAAGGGTGACGAGCAGACGCCGGGGAGAGAGGCAGGTGGTGGCCATTCTCTCCTCCTCTCTCTCACCCTCTTGCTCGAGTGAGGTAAGGGTTACAGATCTCGGTATATGAACGAGAGGAACGGCATAAAGAAACCATGCATTCACGTCCACAACCCACGACCTCACATCCCATGGTCTCGCCGCCGTTGGTCTACACTGCCAGCTTTGGCTCCTAGAAATGCGAGCTCATTAAGAGGAAGCACATGAGGCTGTTTGCGCTGGTCGCACTTGCACAACCTCGCTTCAAGTCAAAAGAGTATTCACAAAGTGCAAGCATCGAGATTAGAAACATTAATTGATAGATCTGATGGGATGGTGAATTAGTATCATTATGGAAAATGAGGTTTGCTTGACGATGACTCTGATGCTGTTCTTGGTACTACAAATGTGATCCACTTTTCCGGCGGGAATAGCGTAGTCTTGGATCGGGGAAGGGGATATGTTGACATTTTCTTCTTCGGATCATTAAATTTGGGGATTGGGATTGGTGGTTTTGCAATGAGGACGCGGTTAACGAAAGATATAGTGGATTCTACGACGTGTTGTGACAGTGTTAGGGCCACAGCACAAGTTGCAAGGTCATTTGAGTTCTCGAAATAGATGAAAGTGTTGATAGATAGATATGTAGGGTTCTGAAAACCTGGGCATTAGAGAGTAAAGGAGTAGGTCTTGCTCAAGCTTGATGATGATGATGATGATGATGATGATGATGATGATGATTACAGACATTTAAGTTCAAGGAGAATAGGCTGGTCATTCAAGATCATGAACTGCTGGTTAGTCTCAGAAAGCTTAGCTTGAAGAGTAAAGAAGCTGACTAAAAAAGCAAATTAAGGCTCAAGATTTGTTTGATTTGACATGTAATTGCAAGTAGTAGCGTATAGAATATTACCATCCCAAGATCTATAATCACGCGAGAAGAAGCAACCAAGTCAGAAAATATACAACCCTAAAAGAATAAGCAACAAAGTTGGCATGAAAAAGGAAAAAACCTATTACTGAAGTTTCCAAGAAAACTTATAAGAACTTAATATCACCAAACTTCGGTACTATAGATTTGATTATTCTGAACTTAGTTGATCACACAACTACATATCATTTTTTCTATATGAACTTGGCTAAGTTCAAAGCTCAAGTTATCTATAAGCTTAATTACATTAGATGGCCAGTTGCTTGAATGAGATGTAGCTTGACTAGATTTATATTTCTTTCTTAGTGACTTTACATAGAACAATCTATGTCACAAAGTCTAACTAACCGTCAAAATCCTAAAAACCATGAAAGGACATTAACCATCTAATTTGTGAAACATTTTGGCTAGTGAAGTTTCTTTTGGGGATAAATAGAAACTTAAAGGACAATGGAGGTTTATTTGTAAGCTTCATTATTATCACAATATAAAAGGATCTGAAAATGTTGATCGTCTCCCTATCACATGACTTATTCGCCTACAGCCAACTTGAGTAATCGGAGTAATCGTTCCTCTCTCTCTCTCTCTCTCTCTCTCTTGACAATCAACCTCTTGATACTACGTTCAAGGTCCTAAATAAATAGTCCTGAGACAACTGGTAAAGGCCAATATATATGATTGAGCACTAATATAATCCAAAAGTTTAAATGCTAAGTTGTCATGGGACTCTTGCAATTTATAGTAATGTGTGCCTATTTTAAACTCTCTTGTGATCTTCATTTCACATATTAATATTTTTCTAAAAAATAAAATACCCATCCAAATTAAGCCAATTATTAAAAATCCATATGATACGACAACTAAAGCATGCAATAAAAAAATGGTGTAGAGAAAGCATCTTTAAGACGCTGAGAAACAACATGAAGGGTGGTAGCAAGCAAGTCTAATTAGATGTTGCTGTCTGACACCTATATGACCTTTTCTCTTGTTCTTGTACTGGTGAACTCAGTCATCATTCTAAAACTCCTCTCAGATCTTAAACTATGAATATTTGATTTACTTAGTGCAAGGATCAAGCATGCCAATTCAAAAATCTCCCCCGGTTGACCTTTGAGGTTCTAAGATACAGCTTGAGGAATTTTTATAGGAAACCTTGAAGTTTTAGTCTCTCTCACCTTGACGAAACTGCTAATATGACTTCAGCATTAGAAAGTTAATAACTCAGAACCAGACTCTGTCTCCCAAATCTCTAATCTTTTGATATTATTTTAGAGTTTACTTTGAAGGAGATTCTGAGCAAATCCCTTCAGCCATGCATCACTTATTGTTCAAATGAGATACATTGGCATATAGCCCCACAAACTCCAAACGCATAGAGAGAGAGAGAGAGAGAGAGAGAGAGAGAGAGAGAGAGAGAGAACTAAACTGAGGTTTCAACACACTTGAAAGACCTGGGTCAAACCACATAGATAACCAACTTTGATCTATTAATTATTAGGCTTTCACTGGGTTAAGTCTTTTTAGTGCAGTGACTAAGAACGATATGATCTAAAGGCTCTGATATTATATGTTTGCCATACTCTGTCTTCCAAAAGTTTGAGTTTGTAATAGATGCCAATGATTTATGATAGCAAGCAATGTATTCAATTGAGATGTATTAAACTTGAGGAGATTTCCATTCTGCATCTTTCTCAGTTGATGTTCGACCTTGATTTTGACGAAGTTAAAAGCATTCTTGTGAACATCAACAAAGTGTTATATATAGATTGAACAGCAAAGTGGAAATGCATGTGTTCAGAAGTCTGCCCATATTTTGGAGAGAACACTCAGATCAGGCAATCCTTGCCATGTTTTCTATTAGATTTCTCAACTTAGCTATCATCCAACACCCAAACACCAGAAAATATGCAAAAGCATCTTCTTGGATTCATCTCATCATGTCATCCACAAGAATGTCAAAAGAAAGAACTGAACAGAGTGCAGTCTGGTTTCAGTGTTCCAAAAGTACTAAGGAGTGTGGATGTATCAAAGGAAAAGTAGATCTCCAGCTTGGTCAACACCCCAGCTCAAATTCTACAGGGATGGCAAGATCTGCCATCAGCACAGTCAAGACTCAGGAGTGTGGAAGATGAAATCTCCAAACGTGACCACAAGTTAAATAATAAAAAGCTCCTTTTTTTCTCATAAATTGTGAAGAATATAAATCAGATTATGTTTCATCTGTTGACTTTAGTTTATAGATGCAGTAATATTGATAAAAAATTTAAGAAGATATCAGAATGGTGGGTCATGTGTTCAATGATGAATTCAAAATCGCAAGTGTTGGGTTTAAGCAATATGTCAAGAATAGAAATCATATTCTGGCCTAAGGTTTGAGATTTATTGTCTCAGCCTAACTAGAGAAACTTAGGTTCTACAGCATATCAAAAACAGATGATGGGTCTTACAGTATAACAGGATTTCTTTAAGAAATACTTGAGTATTGATTTGAAGCCCAAAGATTTTGATGTTGATTCATCTAAAGGAACTAATTCACTTCTAATGAGGGAACATTTGGTCGATCCACCAATGGTGTGGCCCGTAGGCTTTCGAGGTATTATCTACTTTGGGCGATGGGCGTATCCATACGATTTTACCCATTCGGAGCTCGTGAGCTTCAAAAGGCATCTCTTAGGGTAAGACCCGACGGATCTATAATATCATTGGTTCCCCTACTCCTCACCGTATGCCTTATCAACTTAAAAAAGGATTTGTCAAAATGACCGTCTTAAACACTTGTCCAAACCCTTCAATCGCAAGAACAAGCATTCCAATTGACTTCCCAAAACAATCACAATATATCTAGGGCTATCTTACATAAGTTGCAGATAATTATGGACACTCTAAACCTAAATACACAAAAGGGACAAGGATTTCCACCCAAAGAAAGGGATCTTCTTTCCGCAGATTAGGGAAAACCCATTTCCTCTGGACTCTAAAAATGTGCTAGTTTCATCTAATTTTGAATAAACAAGGGGAAAAATCGAGTAATGCTGGAGTTAGGGCCGCACCTCTCCGTATTCAAAGATTGGAGCAACTGGACCCCAAGATCGATCGATCCATCCATCCATCCATCGAAACGGGAGGGGAAGGAGCAGAATCGCGTCGGAGGCACGGCGTCGCTCTCTCGACATGAGCTGTCGAGGGGTGGAAGCGAGGAACAAGCGGTCGAGGTTCAAACGCGCTCGTCTTTTATCGACGCAACGGACGGTCGCGATGCTCTGTTGCGATCGAGTAGTGGTTGATAAGAACACGGCGTCATCGAGTCGGATCAAAAAACGGGTCCCGTAATCGAAACTTTTGGGTCCTATCAACGCACGCCAAAAGTCGAATCCGATAAGCTTATCGGATCCAAAGAAAAATATTCCTAGTTTATCATGAGTGACGAACATAACGTAATATATCGATTTATGACTTTTGTGAAGCTCGAACAATTATAACGAGGATTTAATTCTCAATGTGTAGTACTATAATCGACACCTTTCAATCACAAGTCAATCAATTTTCTTAAGACAAAAAGTAAAGTAGTGGTATGACGATCGAATAAGCAACACAGACGAGAAGACGTTCTATGGACAAAAGGGGGAGCCTTTCAACGTTTCTACAGACATGTAAGAACAAAATGATCTCTCTCTCTCTCTCTCTCTCTCTCTCTCTCTCTCTCTCTCTCTCTCTGTTGTCTTCCTTTGAGCTTACGGAGCTGATGATGTCATTATAACATGATGTTTGAGTTCGTCGTGTATGATTCGAAGGAAATTGAGAGCTTCCAGGCAGCTCAGGTAGACAATGATGTGGAACATCCCATATGCTTCCTTGGCGAACAAAGACGACATCCGAATAAGAATGGAACCTTGGAATCTGCATTTGTCTTGAAGGACGCTGGCTTTCTATCCCTTCCGTAGATGCAAATTCTTCATCATCCTCTCAGAGCCATCCTCTCCTTTTCTTGAGACACCTCTGAAGGGACGACTCGCGTTTCTTTCTCTTGTTATCTGCCACCTGCCATCAAGATCGAGACCGAATATTTGCTACAACTCGAACCAAATGAGACCTGCAACTATTCCATGTGTTCTCTCTCCGAATGTCGGATGATATAGGTCGATTAGCGGGCTTGTTAGTTTCGTCAAGATCGCGAGTATGCTCATCATCCGGCTTTACAAGGGATGGGGTAAAGGTGTGCGGAAAGGGCAGCTTGAATCTTTGTGCCCTTTTCGCCTTCGCTGCGTGAATGCATCATGGAGTCTGCGATGCATCTGGTGCGGTGCTGCTTCTTGCATGCACGATCGATGCTGTTGTTCTGTCTTCGTGAATGATCAGATGACGACAAAAGGTGGAGGTGCATGCAGAAAGATAACATTCTTAGCCCACCCACCCACCCCGTCCACTTAAGGCCCACTCTCCTTTCGTACACCCGATAATTGCATGAGAGTCTCCGGTCACAAAAGCAGATTCCTCAACGATTATCGCGGCGGTGAAATGTGTCTCCTGCTTTCTGTGCGCTCTTATCGTCCTGCTCGATACTCCGCGTTGGCCTGACATGGAGCGGAGCTCCTATAAAAGACCGCCTGAACACTGTGTTCTCATCGACCTTCGTCTGGAAAGAAGCTTCGGTCACAGAATGTCGAGGGATCCGCTAATCCTGGGCCATGTCGTGGGCGATGTGTTGGACCCGTTCGCTCGATCGGTGTCGCTCGGTGTCATGTACAAGAACAGGCTGGTCATCAATGGCAGCGAGTTCAAGCCGTCTGCTGTGGTCGACAAGCCTCTTGTTCAGGTTGGAGGAGACGACCTGCGCATCTTCTACACGCTCGTGAGTTCTTCTTCTTCTCACAGATTGCACCCCGGTTCCGCCTCGAACACGTTAGGTGAGTCCCTTAGCGCTCTTGTTTTTGGCAGGTGATGGTGGATCCCGACGCCCCCAACCCGAGCAACCCGACGCTCCGGGAGTACCTCCACTGGTCAACTCTCTCTCTCTCTCTCTCTGTGGGAGGTCGGAGAAAGAAAGGCATGTGGCTGGTATAGAGCTGACGGATCTTTAACTGATGGCTTTTGTAGGTTGGTGACGGACATCCCAGCGACCACAAACGCAAGCTTCGGTGAGTGACGTACGATGGTGAACAGTTCCCAAAAGGCTCGAGTCGCTTCTTTCTGCTACGATCGCACATGGAAGGGTTTCAACCTCGAGTAGGGGAAGGATTTGAGATGCCATTGCCACACCACACGACCATCCCATGGATCGTGTGGTGCATGTGCACGCCAACATGACATCGTTCCTCAGATTCCTCTATATGTATCCTTGTGCTTAATCTCCCTCAATTAACTGTGATGTTGGTGACACAGGAAGGGAGATCGTGTGCTACGAGTGCCCCCGGCCGGCAGCAGGGATCCACCGGGTGGTGTTCGTGCTGCTCCGCCAGATGGGAAGGGAGACGGTGTTCACGCCGGAGTTGCGCCACCACTTTAGCACAAAAAGGTTCGTCATGGAGCATTACTTGGTGCCTGTGGCCGCCACCTACTACAACTGCCAAAGGGAGGCCGGCACCGGCGGAAGAAGGTTCATAAGAGATGACCGATGCTGAGAGCAATATATATATATATATATATATATATATATATATATATATATACACTAGAAAAGCTGTATTAGCGTTTCAAGGCATACATCCAAGCAATCGCAGTATTATCTCTCATAACCACATATAGATTCTGACAGAAGCAAGAGTCTTTGGCACAAGCAGCACTTCCATGTTTCCAATATGTACACTTGTGGAATACCAGAACTGATAATTAAAGTAATCCACTTATAAAGTGAAGTTTAATCTGTTCAAACATTTAATTGCCACTCTCTGTACATAAAAACCAAAGATTAGGGATCAATATGCAATGCAGAACAACAAGGATCACTTTAAGAGACTAAATTTGCAGCTAAGGAATGTTTCTTGGTTCAAATCTGTATCATGTTGACTTTCTATCTTAAGGACTAGATCAGCAAGAGCAAATATAGAGAACGGCTGCAGGAGGCCTCGGATGTCTGATGCCTTGGCAGGAGCACTGGAGAAGCAGGAGTTTCGTGATGTTGAACAATCCACAAATGCACCTGCAGTAGAGGAAACCCAAATGCCATGTTACAAAGAATAGACGGTTCGGAGGTTTTCGATGGAGAACAACCAGAGCAACAATGTAGTGTTGAGTATTAAACATGGCATCATCACCAACTAGAAAATTCCAATCAGAAATCGGCATAAATTATTTTGCTTTTCAGCGCATGGCATTTCCTTCCATTTTTTACTTCTTCAAAGTGCATGGAATGGGAATGCAGGGAGACCAACTCAAGAATTTGCTAATTTCAGGAGTCATGGAACCATACAGCAACGCAAAGGAAATGAAAAAACAGATTTTGTTTTGAAAATTCATGATAAACATACAGTAAGAAGCAGTTCTTGTTAATCTGAAATCTCTAAAAAAAAAGACTTAGGAAAAAATATATATATGCACTGTAAAAAATAAGTCAATAAATATTATAAAATTGCAGTCCAAGCAACATTAATATTTAGAGCTAATTCATATAGAGGGGTGCACACTCTTGTAGTACCACCCTGTCCTATCAACAAGCACCAAGGTGTTTGGAAGCCAATCCAAGTTCAATGAAGAAGAATCCTCAATTTGATTCGACCTATATCAGCAACTAATCTGAAAAATATAATGACTAGACAACAATGATCGTACTGTCTTAATTCGCAGAAGCAGGTCGATGTTAGGACAACCCATACCTTAGCTACAGCTATAGGCACCATCATCTGCACATATATCAGCCACAGTCACACATCAAACAGTGCCAGCAGCTGCACTCAATCCTGAACCAACTGATAAATAATGCACATTTCCACTAAAAGTTCTGATAACCTATTTGTTTCTCGGGACAATATATAATCAGTTAGCTTGCCTCCATCCAAGGGGAGAAAAACTCAAATACTCATTTCGCTCATTCATCTCATGATCTCAAGAGTCTTTTCAAATTAATAATTTGTTAAAAATTAAAACATACATAGGGAAAGAAATGAACTGACCTGGGTCTCCCATCCAAAACCAAATGAAGAGAGATGGCAGATGGTGGAAACCAGGAACCATCCTCTCTACAGGTCCCAACTATATAGCCATTATTCGGACATTTACAGCAGTCAGTATTACCAGACCTTTTGCTTGATCCGAAATAGCATCAGGGATCAACTTCTCCAGTGGTCTCATCAACCCCACCTAGCAATGATTTGTAGCATGATGTTAGTTTCTACTGAAGTGATTCGCTACTATTTTGCAAAAAATAGTATGCATGATACATAATTTTAACTATATCTCATACAAGTATAAAAATCAGATTGTAATATGATAAGTCCCAAAGGGAAATAACCTCTAACATTGAACCACTGGCAGCTGGCTCATTCTTGCTCAAGGATAAGACAATAGTAAGCAAGTTCATAGCCAAAACTATCAGCAAACAAAGTCACTTTCTACAAAGCCAAGTTATTTAGAGCCTGATGCTGAAACCATAAAGATACCATGCGCTGATAAAAAAAAATTCAATTAGTAAATTTCATAACATTCTTGGTCTTATATCAATTATCTGTAGGTTTCCCTCTCTTGTATGGATAGGAATTCAAACTCTTTCCATGTGTATGCAACTGACCTGATGTGCCATAGAAAAGTCCTATTTGGAGATTGGAGAAAAGGGAAGGCAGAAAAGGAAAGAGACTGCCTTTGGCATTAACATGAACACTGATCTAAAATTACAGCAAAGCTGCTGATAGAATTCCATAAAGGAAACTGGGATACAGTGTAATCAATACAATTAATTAAATAATTTGCAGCAATCCATTACTCTAAACTGCACGCTCTAACTTATAAAGTTACTAACAATTTGTTATGCTTCAACTTCAAAGTAACTAACAGGTTGATAAACAGAAGCAAAAAAAGATGAAATTTGGTAAGTATTAACCAGAACAACTTGTACATTGAAACTTCAATTTTGATGAGACAGTATAAATTGCAGCTGAAATCCAACTAAATTACAGTTTCACCACCCAATATCTTCCCAAAGTTGAACTTTGGGGTTCCCAAACTCAAACCCATCATGCCAAAGGAAAGAAATCATTAAGAATAAGAAAAGAAGCCACAACAAAAGAATACGATCTGCGTCAATAAAAACCCTCACAGATTCCCCCATCATCAAATAAAGCCAAGACTTGGAAGTGATGGATGATTTAAAGAAGACAGACGCAATCGATGAAAGGCACTACCTTGGGGGACGAAGAGGACGAAGAGGAGTATGTCCACCGCACTTCGACTGGTGACATCAGAAATCCTAGAATTGAGCACCTCCAACAACTCTTCCTAGGCTTGTATTGCAGGGCAAAGCTCATGACACGGCTGGGCAATCTAGGGTGGCAGTCTGAAATCGAAAGGGTATTTGGGGAGAGCACTCGATGATACGGCCTATGATACGATGTGATGGGTAAAGAGGTGAACCAAACCAGAAATCCGAACTGACTTGACCCAATCTATGCATAATTAATGGGTCAAATTGGTCCTACACAGCTCCAATTGGATCTCTAATCTTAAACCTAATATCCTTTTGACATCACACCAACTTTGCCAACCAATCCCCCTAACACAACAAACAACTAAATTTAAGATCGAGTATATGTTTAAGATAGGCTTCTATCTTGGTGAACAAGAATCAATCCAACACAAGAATCTAACAAGAATCAATCTAACAGATCAGATGAATGCTACAAAGGATCTAATAAAGGTCTGACTAGTGATCTAATAAACCTAAGTTTAATCCAATCAAAGGTCAATTTGATTTTGATAACTATGCTTTACAGTTGTAGGAATCATCATTGATGCACTACAAAACAAAAAACATAAAATGTATACTCAACCTTTCATTCCCAACATAAAGAGATTACTTTCTGATCTCTTAGATCACAAAGAGACCATCTTACTATTGTCCATAAACCGGCAGTAGGCTACCAGTGGCCACTGAGCCACCAGCAGCTGAGAGAGCACCAAAAGAAATGGTTCCTGAAGGGAAACCATGCAACCTAAAGCAGACTGGTGCATGAATGGCCTCACATCTAATTCAAATCTAACATACCTCCTCTCCTCTTACACCAACCTCCACTAATCTACCATCAGAAATCAACATTGGATACTCTATGCACCATTGATCGACATCTAATCTGTCATTACAAATATCAAATACATAAGCTCAACAGTTACTTGGCCAAAGAACAAAGAGACCATGCTAAGCTACTATTATACTCTATTCACAGGCATTGATCAAGAACTTTTCTTCTTTTTCATCTCATTACTCTCACATTGCACTCTCACCTGATAGATATCACAGCTCTCTGGTGCACCAACGGATGGCTAGCTGATCGCAACATGACTATTGATTGTTATTTGAAGCTGCTGAGGAGAGGTAGACCTTGCATCTGAACCCAGATACGACTGTGAAACCAACCAAGGCCTGAATGAGTCTGGTGGTTCCCAAATCATTGTTGTTATCCTCCACAACGCTCTCCATGTAGACCTCGGAAAATCGTCTCCCCCGCTGCACCTGGAAGATCAACTGGTCTGACTCCCGTTCAAACTAGAAGAACAAGCAGTGGAGGAGCCACATTCGCCTCGCCATCTCTGTGAACGCAGAAAAGAATGCTGAGCTTGGGAAGTCCTGGAGCTCACCATGGCCCTGTGATCGAGATTGAGAAAGAAGCACAATCCCATCCTCGGATGGACCAGTGCCAAATACTTCACCCTGAAAAAAATCATGATCGCTGAGTGCTGGCTCAGCTTTTGAATCTGTTCAACATATCTCAGCTTAGTGAATTCATCAAAATACTTGCAACAGCCCCACATCGACCGGTCTTCCTTGGCAGCAAGATTGTAACTTTTGTGCTGGAAATTAGAGAACATCTTCTGGCAGATATAGGACTGGAAAGCAAAGGTCCGATGAGCAGGCTTGTTACTGCAGAGCACATCAGGTTGGATTGCACCGACAGCAGCACTGAGGTCCCAGTCAGCTGACTCCATTTCCTTCATCATTAGTTTAACAAAGGATCAAATGGATTTGAATGTGAACCGGAGGAAGGCAAGGAAATCGGTGGGATTTAAGCCAGAAGGGTGTAGGCCATCCAAGCCTGAGGATGAGGGAACAGGATGCAGCTTTGACTCCAAAGCTTAGTTATCCTTTTCTGACTCAATGAGCTCAGCCTGAAGCAAGGAAATATCAGAATCCTTGAGCTTGAGGTCATCTTCAAACTTGTTCATGGTGATCTGCTAGGTCTTGATTAGGTTGCGCTGCTCTTCAATTTAGGCAGCAAGTGCTGACTGAGAGCAAGTGGGATTAGGGATTATGTAGTGGTTGCCAAAGTAGGAATGCCAAAGCTCCGAGACTTGTTTGAGCACAGATACAATCGCCAAGTCAGAAGACTATATCAAGTCAGGATCATATGGTGACTGTGCCATCTGGAGCTGGGCATAGGCAGCTTTAACAGCAGAGACGCTTACAAAGAGGTTAGCAAGGAGGGATTCCATCGCTTCTTTCTCCTTCGAGGAGAGCTTCCATTGCTGCTTCTCATGCTTGACTGCATAGAAATCACCGCTACCCTTTGACAGGATGGTGGAATTATCACTCAAGTTTTGTGACAGCTTAAGCTTATGAATTGAGTAGTCATCTTCATCAGAGGCCATGCCAGCACCATTGGCAGAGCTAGTGACAGAGCAGCAGAGATGAAAGAACTTGTTGAAAGTCCAAACTAATGTTCCCAGCGTTGGTGGTGGTTTCACTCTTGACGACTCCATGTCTTCCTCTGATTCAAGATTAAAAATAAATAAATAAATCACCAAATTTAAAGCAAAGATGGCAGAAAAGGGAAGAGGACTATGTCTAGCAGAAGGCTTTTTTATCCACAATAAGATGTTCTACTTTAGAGGTAGACTTTTTAGGGTGGTCTCCATTCAACTTTGAAGAGAATATGCATATAGTAAAGCTAATAGGAAGAAACAAACAAGAAACCACAACAAGAATATCATTACTTTCTGAAAGTAGGAATACCATCGATATCTTTGATTAAAAGAAAAAGAAGGAATTTAATTATTTAGTTGAATATGATTGTTCTGGAACATCAGATTCTCATAATTGACAGAAACACTGAGCACCATCCCCATGTTGGGGCAAATATACAAATATCAACAGAAGAATACAAACAAAAAATAATAATTGAGAGAAAAGCTTTGGTTTATATAGAATTAGGTGGAAGAGGAATATAAAATAAGATAGCAGTGGGTTATCACATCAATCAGCATCACATATATCTTTTACCTTCTTTATATGAGCACTGAAAAAGTTTTGAGCAAGGTGTCAGTATCATTTGGGATATGTTGCATTGGTTACATCTGAATGAGGATAAACTAGAAAGTCTCAGTAGTAACCAATACAGTACTGATATTGTGACCTATGAGCTGCCATAAGCAAGAAGAGGTTTAACACATTATTTATTTTAATGCAATATGAAAAAAAATCAAAATTAGAATATGTAAAGAATGATATATCCAACTATGCCCGATAAACAGGTCCATTTGACAGGAATTTGAGAGAGTTGAGATGATATAGCAAGGACATACAATTTGGCACGAGTGGAAAAAGACTAAAACCAGCAAATTGTGTGAAATATAACAAAAAGTGGAAGTGGAGAAAAAGTTCATCGTGCAAACAAAACTACGTGGTAGTCCACAAAAATTAGGACAAGACAACAACTTTGATTAGTTCATGCTAGGCTCAGCATATTGAGCTCTGGTCCTACCTAACCTACACAAGTCAACTAGAACACGTCTGCTTTTACTTTGACATATTCTCACACTTAATAATAAGCATGTAATTTACTTAAAACCTCTTTTTACGATGTTAATGATGCAAAAGAAAGTAGCCTACAGATTCCACAGTTCTAATCAATTATAGTGACTACGTAAAGACAATGATACATATTTGATTGGGTCCCTTCAGAAAAGTCTAAGGTAGACTTTTATCTCATACTCATTCTCAATCTACTGAGCCAATGGGCCAGACTTCACCATGATATAGACCATTACGATGACAATGAGTGCATAAACTGTTGCCTTAATAAGTTTGAAGTTTTTCCAACTCTCTTAAGCTCTTTAAAGAGAAGTGCTTTCGATTCTTTGCTCCTACATCATAATTACTCAAACCAAGGAATCAATTTGGTGTTACTGTTTCTAGGATGCATCCATATGACAACACAACAAGATTTCCCAATACTGGCCCACCCACTGCAACACTTCATAGGTGAAACCAGTGTCACTTGCGACAGCAGCACTTCCAGGCTACTAAGCATTGGCCCATGGACCAAATGAACAAATCTTCTATGGGAGAAGAGACTAACCCCAGAGCAGAAAGCAAAGCTTAATTAGTGCTAGCAAACAACAGATTACTACATTTTGTATAAGCACATCTACACTTCCGCTCACCTCTCTTGGGCCCACACTGCTACCAACACCCCTTCTCAAATCTCATGTACGTAGATATGCATGTATGTGTTATGTACAGAACGCGCACACAAGATAAATTTCCGATGTGTATAAAAGTAGGCAAAACAGCTAAAAAGAAGTCACTGGACATGCAAAGATTCAAAACCTATCAGGACCAAAAATGCAAAATCCGATTTTTGAGACAAAAGATGAGGGAATAAGGTCGGAGTAAAGAGAAATGTCAGATTTTTACCTTGTTCTCTGCGAAAAGAACCAACTTTATTAGGGATTAGGAGAAGAATAGGCTGTTAATAGGGTTTATCTGAACCCAAGACGTAGAATAACCCCGGGAAACCCTCAGACGGTAACGCGTGAAGAAGCCGAAGCAAAGGGCCTTCTCATCTCTTATCCCCCCTCTCGACGCTCATCGCCATCAGATATGATCGCATCGCAGCTGGAGCAATCATTTAGAGGGGCGTCGCCTCAAGTACAACACCGCCCATTCGACTGGCCACGAGCGAGGTTAGTCAATGACGAAAACGACCCCAAGATCGAACTTTTGAAATGGCCTTCACCATCTTCTTCTTCAAAACAGACGCCCGTGGCGAGAGATCGAGATCAGGAGCGAGAGCGACAGACAGCAAACAACAGGCAGGGGAAGGACAGGGAAGGGAGCAAGGTTGGGAGGCGGGCCGTCGGAAGACAAAAACACTAATTACATATTATATTAACCCGTGTAATTAGATCGTTTAACATTTCAATGTTTAGATTTAAAAAATTTATATTAAAATTTGTATAGCTATGAATGATTGTTATGATGTCGGTGACAATGACGTGATGGTTTATCTTACTAAAATCGATTTGATATCGACAACGATAAGGTATCTGTGTAATGAGGAAGGTGAAGCATTTGTGTTGACGTGAAAGGAGAAAGAGGAGGCAGATGAGGTGACCATCATGATGTTGTGCTCAAATCATCGGATGATCGCTTTGTCCAATAGCATTCGAGGAAGGGGGTGGTGGGCCACGAGAAGCAGGGAGAGATCATGAGCGAGCTCAGCGAAGAGGCACGCTTGCTTCGAGCTCTTGAGCTTTCGTCGGTGCACGAACGACACGTACAACCCGGCCACAATGATGTGGTGGTCGTCGACCTACTGCCATATTAGCTCAGCCTGTGACCAAGGGGAATCCGATCAGATGACAATAACTGATTACCATACAAAATAGAGGCCCAAAGAGTATAGCTCCGATAGCGGGAGAGACAACAAACCCTCATTCTTCTTTCCGCTCACCTTCAGTGTCGTGGTGGTGGGGGAGAGTATCCAAAAGATAGCGACGATAAATATGATCGAATCTGTACTCTTTGGGCTTTTATTTTATGTGGCGATCAATCTTCGTCATCCGATTTGATCCACTACAATCACTAACGGAGCTAATCCAGAAGTAGATCAGCAACCACAACATTATGGGCGGGGGCGGGTCATATGTGTCAACTGAAGCTCGAGAGCTCAAACTCACAACCTCTCCCTCCTCGTTGCTCATCGCCCCCTTCCTCGAATGCACCACGTCATGGGACAAAGCGATTGTCTTATGATTTGAGCGTTACACCATGGTGGTGGCCTCACCTACCTCCTCTGGCACCAATATAAAAGGCAAAACAATGTGACACTGATGCAAATGTGTCACCTCCCTCATCTTCCTCCTTTGATGCCAACATAGATGCCTCACCCCTCAGCCTCCTCTTTCTTCTCGTCGTCAATGTTCGAATCGACATCGACAAAATTAACCATTGCATCATTATCATCAACCACCACCACAACGATCACCCATGATATCATCATCTGCCACCATCGCTAAAAGTTTTTTGTTTATCATTTTCATATCATTCATGCTCACATACTATATCTTTAATTAATAAAATCGATGATATTATAATAAATAAAAATAAATATTTAACTTAGAGAGATTTTGATAATTTTTTAAAGTATAAGGATCACGATGCAACTAACTAGTAGAATAGGGTGTACACTATGAAAACAAGAAGTGTCCAACCGTCCAACTTTGAAGGTATCTTGAATTGGCTATGTAGGTGCTTATCCAGATCAGGTTTTTCTTTCTCCCTAGTTATTTGCAATGATCTTGAAGGAAAGATAATGCAATGATCAGATGCAACTAAATTGATGCAATGACGTTCAAGGAGCGGCCATCTTGGAATAACATCACCAAATGCACTATCTTGAGGATGCACCGATCTCGAAGGAGCGATCATCTTGGAATGACATAGCTCGCGTGACTCCAAAACACTCCATGGCTCATTTTGATAGGTTGGACGTCGTCAATTCTCGATCGGCTACACCTACAAATGGAGGCATTCTACAATTCAATAAGAATCAATGAAATTATGCTAATATAGAAAAAGGGAAGGACTACAATTGAATTCGATGAGTCAGAAAGAAAAATCTTAAAAAACAAAACAGATATAATCTTTTATCACATGAACAAACCAATTGCTTCCATCTCATAAAATAACAGACTCATAAAAAAACATGCTTTTATCTGTTAATTTTTGAGCTGCAGAGTTAAAAAGCCTATGTCAGTTAATATAGAACTGACAGATCAATCGTAGCATGATGATGATGTTCGATGATTATTACATGGAATACAAGCACTTTGGATGGTAATGTAGCAGAAGCATGGCAATTTCTTCAATATAATCTTAATCAAAACAGTTCCTGGATCATAATCAAATAAAAAGAAAAAAAAAAGGAAAACAACTGTTCTTGGATCTCTGGAGGCAGCAGTAGCTTTAGCGCTGTAAGACCATTTCCACGACGCGATGGCCAACTAAACAACAATGTTTGTGTACACTGTATCCGTTCAGTCTAAACAGGCTTGCATGCGAATGCAACAAAGATCACATCCAATTCCAACTGCCAGCAACTCAGAATGCAACTAATCTAAATTACCCACACTATTTGACTTGCAACTTGTTGTAGTGATCAGCAGCTGCAGAGAGTGACTGAATTGACACAGGATATCCAGGCCCCATCTGAAAGAAAATAAAGCATAGAAGAAGGCAAATGTAATTTCAGAAGATGACAAATCAGATCGAGTAATAAGAGAACCTTAATACTTGTTGCTTATATTTAAGAAGCAATCAAAATGTAAATCCATGATTACAAAGAAAAAAGGGCCACCATCTCACTCAAACAACAAAGAATAGATGAGCCTAGCAAAATCAGTATGTTGAACATCCACAACATCAACCATTGCAGTAGCAATATGATACAGAAGGAATTATTATTTTGTGTGTTCACTTGAGCAAGTACGATACAACAAAGTGTACTACTGATCACAAATCCTAAATCACTTGACCCTTAGAGGCTTCTACGAACATAAATAGATCGAAACAAATCATGCAGGAGGTCTCCAGAATTTCAAGTATTAAATTTATTAAGCACTTGCTTTGGGAACCTCAAAAGGTTTAAAATACATGTTTTTGCAGCGATATAGATAGAGCAGAAAGTGACTCGTAACATTCCACGATTGGGAGTTTACTTTCCAGTAGTTTTCTATCAAACAGGTGGCTCAAATTTTACTCACCGTGCTACATAAAGTGAAGTTCTTAACATATCCAACATATTTGGAAGCTGCAATACCAAGAAAAGCAATGTGTGAATAAAAAATTGCAAATAAGATATCTAGGAGAAAAATGATAAGACTAACAGAGGAAATTAAGATTTCATTCTTAAATACATAAAATAGCCCAACTATAGAGCAACTGCCAATATTTCCAAATTTTGTTAATTCCATAGAGCGAAGCCCCTATAGCATCATCAACAATTTCTTAATGCACATAACCCAATTGTGTTATGCTTAATAAACATTCATTAGAAACTGGAAAATCAATCGCAAAGACACTCACTTTTTTTTAGTCCCACAGGCTTTGCAATCAAGAGAGCATTGACAAAAGCTCCAATATTCTCAAGAAGAAACTCCTCTTTAAAGTTGACCTAGAAATTGCAGCAGGAACAAATTAGTTTCATCAAGAACCATAGTACTTGATCATAACAATATTAAGCACAGGCTTGGTTAACTAGGATAAAATAATTATTCCAATATTTAAGGAAACTCGTATCACTGAAGAACATGTGCTCATTCTGTTGTTGTTTCTAGATACATAACATAACAATAACAAGTACAACCATCATCCCACCTATAAAACCTCTTGTTTGTCATGTCAGGTTCAAGACCGCATGACTTAGATCCACATGATTAGATTAAAGGTTCATTATTTGAATATTTTGTGTTTATACAACTAGCACATCACCATTTATCTTAATATCTCTCAATTTTTATGCCTAAATTGATTAAATTTCTTTTACACTAAAATCCCAGGAAGCATTAGTGCCACACATGTTGCTATTATCAACATAATTTCTCATAGAACCCTGCACTATTGTCCTATTTCAGCCTCATCTGTCACACGCCTCAATTTTGTTTATCAACAGCCCAGCATCTACAAGTGCCCAACTGCCTGTGCCATTGTGATGGCTGGCACAATCAGCAGCATCAAAGTGCAAATGCCCATTAACCAATGCACTATGTCAACAATCAGCTAAGAAATGAGGAAGTTTCCATGACTTGCATTAAATATGCATCAAGTCATGTAAGAAACTTGTATCTGTCCAACAACTTCCTAAAGAGATATGATTATCGAAGTGTGAATCATTAAGCATTACAAAAATGGTTCAATTGAACAACTCTGCCATAGCCTAGCCCAAATTTGAAAATATAAAATGGCTGGCATGATAATTGATCTTGCTTAGATTGACGAAAGGTGCATAAGAAATCAGACCTTTCCAAGGCCTACATGGACGATAGCAGTTTTGTCAATCTTAAAATCAACACGGCCTGACTTTGCCTCTTTCACAGCTCCTGAAACATCACTTGTCACAGATCCTAGCTATACAAGAGACGAAATGGTTAGAGAAGCATAACAAACACATCTTTCATAATACCTAGTAAAGAAATTGAAGAAACTCACTTTGGGATTTGGCATTAGGCCACGAGGACCAAGGATCCTAGCAATCTGATAACATTTCATGTAAGACATGTAACAAACATATATTTAGAATTAAATATGTACAAGCAATGTTTCATGCTACAAAACCTTTGAGAGACGAGGCATGAATGTAGGAGTTGCTATACACTTGTCAAATTTCAGTTTGCCACCTCCTGCAGAGTTTACTTCAATGATGAAAAAAATCTAATGTAATACATACAGAAAGCAGTTACAAGGAATTGTCACCCAGTAAAAACCTGCAGCATCCCCTATGTATCAAGGAAATAGCATTATAAAGCATGGCCCAGAATTTGTATATGAAATAAAGTAAATCATGCACCAACCCAGCATCCACTATACTGAATTACAAAATACAAACACAAGAAAATGGAGGAGGCAAGGGGGAAATGAGGAGAAAGAAGAACCTAGAAGAAATAGGAACCTTCCTCACAAGCATCTAAATGTATTCCTCATGATGCAATGGACCAAGTTTCAAAAAGTAACAAAGAAAGATGAGCATAATTTTTCAACAAGTGTGGCTACCGCCTACATGTATCAAAAAACATTTGTCCTTACTGGACATGAACAGAAACTAGAAATATTTGTCAACCAATTTGATATTCGAAAGAACTGTCTGAAAATAGCAAACCAATTCTGAAAACATTGGACAAAATGCTAACAAATTCATCCATCGGCATGTTACAGTATTGCACTAAAGAAAAGCTTATCAACAAAATAAAAGTCTTCGAGAATTCTCAGAACAATTGAGTGTTTTCCAACAAGGGATAAAATCCTATTACCATTTTTTATTTCTTCAATAAGCTCCTCACCACCAACAATATCAGCTCCAGCAGCTCTGGCTTCATCTGCTGCAGCCTTGTCGGCAAATACAGCTACCCTAACAGTCTGAACATGAAGTGGTATAAGTATTATTAACATAATAAACAAAACTAAATGGCATCTAATACAATACAGGGCACCTTTCCTGTGCCGTGTGGCAGTGTCAGGGCACCCCGTACCATCTGCAACAAGAAAATGTTTTCTAAGAGCAATTGCCAAATCGGTGTAGTAAGAAAAAAACAAGAAAAAAGCCACCTGTGAAGAAGAAAGGTAGTTCATAAGCTAGTTAAACAAAATGTTGAGCATCCAATGTTTCAAATGGTAGACTCAAATTATTATGGTGACACTTGCATCCCAACGAGCACCACGTTAAGTGCTTGCACATCCACCATGCCATGATTCAAATACAAGATAGTTGTGTAACATTGGATGCAACAAGTTCACTGTCACCAATCATATGGGCTCAACTGAGAAAGGATACAATCGCACGATGCCTATTATCCTCAACAACAGTCGAGACTGAATGACAAAATTAATGACAGAGGCTCTTAGACTTGCTTTGTTCTTATGTTGCTTCTTAGTGTTTGTGCTGCCATTTAGGTATTTATAGTTTCCATTATGTGGAAAATATTTACAGCAGCTTTGTTTAGCTGTCTGCATTTTTTTTAAAAAAAATCTTAACAAATCCATCTAAATAACCAAGGGCCACAACAATGATAACAAATTTTATGCATGCAAGACAAGCTTGAAAATTATATGACATGCATTATCAGCATCAAAGAATATTATAACAAACCTGGTCGCCTCTACGTGGATCAACTCCCAAATTAACATGAGCTTCCATTGTTTCGACGAACTTACGCTTTGCATTAGCCTGAATAATGGCTAGAAATCACAAAGAACAGTGAGAACTGAATCTTGCAAGAAAAAGCAAATTGCCAAAAGATGACAAAGACTAACTAAATGTACCAAAAACTCGCACAAATGCTAGCTAACCCTTATACTTTCTGCGGTCACTCTATGTTATTTTTACACAACTAACACCAACATAGTCTAAAATAATATCCCAAATACTCCTATTAGTGTTAGAAAATTCATTTCTTGTTATCTCTTATATTGAGGTGCCATGAATTATCTAATAGTGATTGAAAAAAGACTTTATCTGGCACTTTTATTATTCTATTTGGTTTGATCAGCTCTATCACTAACTCTTTAAGTTCGAAAAAGGGCAAAAATGTTAAGAAAACTAAATATGAGTATATTACACCTCAATCCTAACCTAAACAAGACTCAATCTGCACCTGACTCAAACCACAGGTCTACAAAATAAAACACGTTTCAATTGCCATGATCAACCAGTTTTTTAAGATCCAAAGAGCTACTAGCTAGTTTTTCATGTGACCTCATTGTACAACATTATAGCATTGTTGGTTGCTTGTTGTATCCGTATCATAAGACATAACCAGAGATTAAAGCCACATGCCGACCTTGACTTGTCGAATGGCCTCCATCAAATCCATGGGCACCTTCTGAGACTTCCTCTCCGGAACGATGAGCGTCGGGAACGGAATCTTCGGCTCCTCCTGAAGATCAAAGAAGCTCCGTGCACGGGCACCCGACTGGATCCTTCTAGCTTCCCTCTGCAGCTGCCCGTCATCACCTTTCGTCTCCTCCGGCTCCGGCGCCCTGTACTCCGGCAATGGCGCCACGCGCGCCTGGTAAGAGACCGGGGATATCGTCGGACCGTCCTTGACGAACCGGGCGTCCGCTCTCGTCCAAGGGCGAGAACCCCCATCCGGGACCTGGGACTCCGCGCGCGGCAGCCTCGGCGGAGGCGAGGGAGGGGAAGGAGCGCCGTTCGAAGCGTCGGGGCTCTCCTCTTCGTCGGGATCTTTGGGCTTCACGGGGTAGGAGACCGGCGAGATGGAGGAGGAGGAGGAGGAGGAGGAGAGGGATCTCGAGAAGAAGAAACTGGGGACCGGAGATGTTTCGGAGGGGGAGGATAGAGGGACTTGGAGAGGTCGGAGTCGGTGGTGGTGGCGGCGGGCGTGGGAGAGGAGGAGAGTGAGACGGGCCATTGGGGGCGACGCGTTGGGGCTGGCGCCGTTGAGGTGGGGTTTAACGAGGAACGTGAAGCGGCGAAGGGGTATTTAGGGCAGCGGGCACTTAATTGGGCTTTTTGGGCTTCAATAAAGTTCGGCCGGAAGCCTAATTTTAGATTTCCTTTGTTTTATTACTATTTCAGAATAAAAATGAAATACATCTTTCTATGTTTTCTTAGGCTAATTACATCTTTCTAAATTAGACCCTTTAGTATTTTAATTTTTAATTTTAAAAAATATATATTAAATTTTTATGATTATGAAAGTTAAATATTTAACTTCATTTACTTTAATACTATTAGTTTTATCGACGAAAGATACAATGTGTGATAGTACATAATAGCACGTGCATTATATAAAAATAATGAGTAAAAAAGTAATTTCAATGATAGCGGTGGACGATAGCATCATGGGTGATTATTGTAGTAGTGGTTAACAAGAACAATGCATTGGTTAATCTTGTCGATATCAATCCGAACATCAACGGAAGGAGAAAGAGAAAACAAAGTAGTGAGGCATCTGCATCGATGCCAGAGGAAGAGGAGGCAAGTGAGGCATATGTTTTAGCATCACATTGCTTTGCCTCCTTTGATGTTGCTCTACATTTGTATCATTGTTGAAAGAGGAAGAGGAGAGAGGTGAGGCATATGTGTTGATGCCACGTTGCTTTGCCTCCTTTTCCTCCTTCGATAGTATTATATATTTGTGTCGGTGCTGGAGGAGGAAAAGAATAGGGGTAAGCATTTGCATTAGTGCCGCAACGCTCTACCTCCTCTTCATCCTTTGATAATGCTCTACATTTGTGTTGGCATCAAAAGAGAAAAAAGAGACAGGTGAGACATTTTCGTTGCTGATAACAAGCAGGGATGAGGCAAATGAGGAAGAGCAATGTAATACCAAAGGAGGAAGAAGAGGCAAGTGAGGCATCTGTGTCAACGCCGCACCACTCTATCTCCTCTTCCTCTTTCGGTGTTGCTTTACATTTGCGTTAGCACTAAAAGAGGAAGAGGAAGGAGGTGAGACATTTGCATTAATGCTGCATTGCTTTGCCTCCTCTTCCTTCTCGAGCGTCATCGTATATCTATCTCGGTGTTGGAGGAGGAAGAGAAGATAGGTGAGGTATTTACATCATCAATAATAAGGAGGGAGGAGGAAGAAGAGGTAGAACAATACAATGTTAGATGAGGAAGTGAAGGGAGGCGAGGCATTTATGTGAAGGAGAAAGATACTGTAGAGTAGTGTGATAGTGACACAGATGCCTCAACTCTCTCCTCTTCCTCCTCTAGTGCCGATGCAAATGGTGCTAGACGAGAAAGAGGAGGTACAGTAGTGCAGCGCTCACCGCCATCCTCTTTCTACTTCAGCGTCGATGTAGATGCGGAGTAACACTGAAGGAGGCACAGAAAGCAAAGCAGCACAACACCAATGCATATGTCTCATCGCTCTGCATCATCTTTCTCTTTGTCATCGATGTTCAGATCGACATCGATAAGGTCGACCATCGAATCATTCTCGTTGACTACTACCACAATAGTCATCTACAGTACTATCATTCGTCACCACCATTAAAATTATTTTTTTGTTGAGCTATATTTTTCGTTGGTAAAACCTCTGTATGGTAATCCTTGGCCTTGACGTGATAGGGCAAGTTTTGCCCCCAGAACACGTTACGGCTAATGCTACACGTCACCACACAGACGAAATGAATGTGTACCTCAAACCTCTGTACGACATAACCAGACTCGATAAACCCAAAATAGCATCGCCCCGTACGCCGAGCCCGATTTTGGCCCCTCCAACGAACAAGTTAGTCTCTCCCTTTTCGGGGACGGGACAGAGTTTTTATACTGTCATGGGATCACCGACTGTACGTGGGTTGACGTGGTGGACACAGCACGACATTGGTGAATGTTCTGGCTCGACGTACTGTCACGACCTTAGCTGGAATTGCCTAAGGCGTGCGGCACCCTTGCGGCCAAAGACGCGAACTTAGCTTGCGTTGCCTAAGTCGCGAGTCACTCTTGCGGCAAAGACGCGAACTTAGCTTGCGTTGCCTAAGTCACGCTTCGCCCTTGCGATCTTGCTCCGCAAGGATTAGCCCACTTTGTAACCTCTCGCAGGTCCCGAAGGACCTGTAAAAGAGAAAGAGAGTTAGATCGAAAGAACGAGCAACGGACAAGTCCCGAAGTCTCGCGAAAGGGAAAGCTTTACAAGCAATTCGTCGAACACCTTGTGTGCACAAGAGAAAAGAGGGAGAGGGGGAAAAACAAGGCTTTCAAGGATGAACGAACAGCTGCAAGCCCACAAACAGTCGCTCACCTGGTCCCGGACGCAACACCAAGTTCCCGTAAAGGTCACGTGCGAACTTGCGAAAGAGTGTCTACGCTCGGTATATAACCGAAGCCCCATCCAGCCATGTGCCACCCGGGGGGTTCCTGGGGTCTGAGCTGGCTGACATTTTGGTGAGCGGAGGCAGCACTCCGCTCACCTCCCGCGGCACGCGAAAACGGAGCCGTTTTGGGCTGTTTTGGGGCTGTTTTGCTCGGTTCGGTGAACGGTCGCTTTACAACGCTGCAGCTTGTTCGAACTTACATATTTACAAGCAAAATGACCCAAAACCATAAGAAAACATGCTGTCAAGCAGTTGTACATGCGGGTGTGAGCGACAAACGGTTTGTTGAACGGAGTTGTTGCGGGTGCGCGACGACCGTTCGTGACATTCTCCCCCACTTAAACTGTCGACGCCCTCGTCGACGCTTGTTGGTAGTTGTTGATGACTTCTTCTTCATGTCGCAGGGCGTCTTCAGGCTCCCAACTGGCTTCAGTTCGGGGAAGCTTTCACCACTTCACCAAGTACTCTGTCTGCTCCGCTCCGTTGGGTAGCTTTATCTTGCGATCCGCTAGAATGGTTTCCACTCGCTTCTCGTAGGAGGCTGTGATGGGAGGTAGCCGAGTTGGAATACTTCGAGAAGCATCTTGCGGATCCGAATGGTAGGCCTTCAGGTTGCTGGCGTGAAGAACGTTGTGAATTTTGAACTACGCCGGCAGCTGCAACTTGTAAGAAACATTGCCTACTCTGCTGATAATTGGGAAGGGCCCTTCATACTTACGCACCAATCCTTTGTGGACTCTTTTCCTGAAGAATTGGAGTGATGCTGGATGGAGCTTTACCAACACCAAATCGCCAACTTTGAACTCTTGTGGTCGCCTTCCCAAGTCTGCCCACTTCTTCATCCGTTTTGCCGCATTCTCCAAGTAAGCCCGCGCAATATCGGCATTTCGATGCCATTCCTTTGCGAAATGGTAGGCTGATGGACTACTCCCAGTATAACCAATTGCCATAGTGTGCGGAGTCGACGGTTGTTGTCCTGTGATAATTTCGAAGGGGCTCTTGTTGGATGCAGAGCTCCGCTGCAAGTTGTAGGAGAATTGGGCGATGTCCAACAGCTTCACCCAATCTCGTTGATTGGCACTCACGTAGTGCCGGAGATACTGCTCTAAGAGCGAATTTATTCTTTCAGTCTGACCATCCGTCTAGGGGTGGAGGCTTGTAGAGAAGTATAACTTTGACCCCAACAATTTGAATAGCTCGGTCCAGAATCGTCCCAGGAACCGAGCGTCTCGATCGCTAACAATATTGTGTGGGACTCCCCAATACTTCACTACACCCTTCATCATCAGTCTGGCCGCCTCTTCAGCTGAACAGTGTAGGGGAGCAGCAATGAAAGTTGCATACTTTGAAAACCGATCGACCACCACAAGTATCGATCCAAGTCCCCCTACAGGCGGCAAGCTCGATATGAAGTCTAAGGAAATGCTCTCCCATGGCCTCTCTGGTACAAGCAACGGCTCCAAAAGTCCCACCGGCTTCCGTTGCTCCACCTTGTCTTGTTGGCAAGTAAGGCATGTTCGAACATACTCCTCCACATCAATCCCCATCTTTGGCCAGTAGAAGGCCCTCTCCACGAGAGCCAATGTTCTGTGAATGCCGGGATGTCCAGCCCAAAGGGAATCGTAACACTCTTTTAAGAGTTCACGCCTTAAATTGTCCACTCGGGGAACATAAACTCTATTCCCTTTTGTGTAAACAAGTCCCTCCTGGACCCAAAATCGTCGTGCCTTGCCTTCTTTGATGAGCTGCATCAGGATAACTGCCTGGGGATCACTATACAGTCCATCTCTGATTCGAGAAAGGAAGTTGGAGTGTAACTGACTTGTTTGGCCTCTGCCCTCCAGTTGTGCAGCATTCACACACTCCACCTTCCGACTCAGCGCATCGGCCACGACATTCGCCTTCCCGGGCTTGTATTCCATTGCCATATCAAATTCAGCCAGGAAGTCCTGCCACCGTGTTTGCTTTGGGGAGAGCTTCTTCTGAGTTTGGAAATAACTCAGGGCGATGTTGTCTGTCCTCAGCACAAATCGCGACCCGAGGAGGTAGTGTCGCCAAACTCGTAGGCAGTGGATCACCGCTGTCATCTCCTTCTCATGCACTGGATACCGCCTCTCGGTCTCGTTGAGTTTGCGGCTCTCGTAGGCCACCGGATGACCTTCTTGCATGAGTACTCCACCAATAGCAAAGTCCGAAGCATCTGTATGGACTTCAAAGGGCTCTCCATAGTTTGGCAATTTGAGCACTGGTTCTTCCAGAACAGCAGCCTTCAGATCTTGGAATGCTATCTCGCATCTGTCCGACCACTTCCAAGGCTGCTCCTTCTTCAGCAACTCCGTCAGTGGGGTTGCCCGCTTCGAATATCCCGCGATGAAGCGTCGATAGTAGTTGACGAAACCAAGGAAGGATCTCAACTCTGGCACCTTCTTTGGAGTTCGCCATTCCGCAACTGCTTGCACCTTCGACTTATCCATCCGAATGGAGCCATCACCGATTCGATGCCCCAAGAATAGGATCTCAGTCTGAGCAAAGTAGCATTTCTCCCTTTTTACGAACAACGTGTTCTCCCTGAGAACCTTGAAAATCGTCCGAAGGTGCTTAACGTGCTCCTCGAGCGTTTGGCTGTAGACGACGATATCGTCCAAGTAGATGACCACGAACTTATCCAAATACTCCTTGAATAGCTGGTTCATGAGAGTACAGAAAGTGGCCGGAGAGTTGGTTAAGCCGAAAGGCATCACCAAGAACTCAAACGCTCCATATCTGGTCACACAAGTAGTCTTTGCTTCGTCGCCTTCAGCAATGCGCACCTGCCAATACCCCGACCGGAGGTCGAGTTTTGAGAAATACTTCGCCTTGCCCAATTGATCGAACAAGTCCGCAATGAGCGGGATGGGATACTTGTTCTTCACTGTTACTTTGTTGAGGGCTCGGTAGTCGACGCATAATCGGAGGCTCCCATCTTGTTTCTTCTGAAAGAGAACTGGAGCTCCGAAAGGTGCTTTTGAGCTGCGGATGAGACCACCGCTTAGCAGTTCACCTAACTGCTTCCTGAGTTCGGCCAACTCTGGTGGAGGCATGCGGTAGGGTGGTCTTGCTGGAGGCTTCACTCCTGGCTCCAGCTCGATACTATGATCCACGCCTCTGCGTGGAGGGAGAGTCTTCGGCAACTCGGGTGGCATAACGTCTTTGAACTCTTTTAGGACGTTCGCCACCATAGCAGGTTCTTGAATGGCCTCTTCATTGAGTGGCTCTAGCTTCATAGCAGCCACGAATGTCAGTTCGCCCTTTCGCACCCCTTTCTTCAATTGTAAGGCCGAAATGTGTTGGGGCTCCTTGGTTCCTCTCCGAGAGACGGGAACCACGCAGGGGTCATCGCCTCCCATCATACATAGGGAATTCAAGAACGGCATCGGCACCAACTTCGCCGCGTGCATAAACTCCATTCCAAGAATCACTTGGAAGTCGTCTAATGGCACGGCCATCATGTTGGTGTTCCCGCTCCAAGTCCCGATTTTGATGGGAACTCCCTTCGCCAACCCGGAGATTCGCCTGGCCTCCGAGTTCACCGCCTTCATTCGGCTTGGGCTTTTCTCCAATGTCAACCCAAGTCGTTGTGCTTCACGATCGGCTATGAAGTTGTGGGTAGCGCCCGTGTCCACCATGGCACGGGTCGTTTGGCCATTCAGCTTGATGTCCACATACATCAGATCACTGCTTCCTGCTTTTTGTGCCTTCGTCTTTATGTTCTCCCCCACTTGACCCCGCATAGCGTTCAACAGACGCATTGCTCCCATTCGGGGTCCTTGCGACTCCTCATCGTCGCTGCTGGATTCTGAACTGCTCGAACTAAGAGCAACAGCTTTGCCCTTGTCCAATCGGGGAGGGTGGATGGAAGCTGTCAAAGCGTTGAGTGCCTGCTTCTGTGGGCACTCCCTTACCATGTGCGGTCCTCCGCACAAGAAGCATCCTCCAGGTTTTGAGGCCTTGCCTTTTGGGTTCGGCCCTTTGTGGGAGCTCTTCTTCTTCTGTTCGCCCCCGAGCTCCTTCCCTCGAGAATGTTTTGGAGGGCGATTGCTTGAAGATTGTTTCCTTCTCGCTGGGTCTTCAGAGGAAACGAAGTCGGTGAGCCTTTCTGCAGCTGCAATTGCCCCGACCACGTCGGTAACATTCCTTCGATTCAGCTCCTGCTGAGCCCATGGTTTCAAACCATCAAGGAAGCTGAACAACTTGTCCTTCTCGGACATGTCCTGTATGTCCAGCATCAGTGCAGAAAACTGCTTTACATAGTCTCGGATGGTGGTACTTTGGCGGAGTTGTCTCAACTTCCTTCTTGCGACGAACTCTGTGTTCTCCGGTAGGAACTGAGTTCTCAACTCCCGCTTCAAGTCTTCCCATGTGTCGACTCGACACCGACCTTGTTGGATCTCCTCCCAACGAGTTCGCCACCAAAGTTTCGCATCTCCATTCAGATACATTGTTGCTATGGAAACTTTGGTATCTTCAGAATCGGGCCTCGTAGCTCGGAAGTATTGCTCCATGTCAAACAGAAAGTTCTCGAGCTCCTTGGCATCTCTGGCCCCTCCGTATCCATGGGGCTCAGGTGCCCTCAAATTTTGTGGCGGTGCAACGCGGGTGTTGCCTCCTCCCGCATTTAGCGTTCTTGTGAGCATAGCCACTTTTGCCGTGAGTTCCGCCACAACATCCTGTAAGTGCTGCACGGAGTCCTTGGTGTCATCGGACAGTCGGTCGACTAGGGCCTCGACCTTGTCGATCCTGGACTCCGCTTCCTCTTGCGAGCTCTCTACCCCAACAAGTCTTTGTTGGCCATGGTAGAGTTCCTCCATGCTCGCTTCCAGAACATCCAGGCAGGTTTCCGCCGTCGTGAGTCTCTCCTTATGACTCTTTCTCCCAGTTAGCGCACCAGATTGCGCTTCCTCCGCTCGCGGAGAGTTGCCAACTTCTCGCTCATCCTGTTCGCTGCCGCGATCCTCGTGAGCGGCTCCAACAGCATGAGAGCGAGTGTGCACATGTAGCCCACCTGCGGCTGCTTGGGGCAAGGGTCCGGCTTGCCCCGTCTTGCTTGATTCGCCACGATGCTTTGCCATGGCGAAGTTGCGAAGTTCATTCGCTGTTCGATCGAAGAGCTTGCCCGCTCTGATACCACAATGTCACGACCTTAGCTGGAATTGCCTAAGGCGTGCGGCACCCTTGCGGCCAAAGACGCGAACTTAGCTTGCGTTGCCTAAGTCGCGAGTCACTCTTGCGGCAAAGACGCGAACTTAGCTTGCGTTGCCTAAGTCGCGCTTCGCCCTTGCGATCTTGCTCCGCAAGGATCAGCCCACTTTGTAACCTCTCGCAGGTCCCGAAGGACCTGTAAAAGAGAAAGAGAGTTAGATCGAAAGAACGAGCAACGGACAAGTCCCGAAGTCTCGCGAAAGGGAAAGCTTTACAAGCAATTCGTCGAACACCTTGTGTGCACAAGAGAAAAGAGGGAGAGGGGGAAAAACAAGGCTTTCAAGGATGAACGAACAGCGGCAAGCCCATAAACAGCCGCTCACCTGGTCCCGGACGCAACACCAAGTTCCCGTAAAGGTCACGTGCGAACTTGCGAAAGAGTGTCTACGCCCGGTATATAACCGAAGCCCCATCCAGCCATGTGCCACCCGGGGGGTTCCTGGGGTCTGAGCTGGCTGACATTTTGGTGAGCGGAGGCAGCACTCCGCTCACCTCCCGCGGCACGCGAAAACGGAGCCGTTTTGGGCTGTTTTGGGGCTGTTTTGCTCGGTTCGGTGAACGGTCGCTTTGTAACGCTGCAGCTTGTTCGAACTTACATATTTACAAGCAAAATGACCCAAAACCATAAGAAAACATGCTGTCAAGCAGCTGTACATGCGGGTGTGAGCGACGAACGGTTCGTTGAACGGAGTTGTTGCGGGTGCGCGATGACCGTTCGTGACAGTACGAGGCAATGTCGTTCCGAGTTTACTGGGTTTGGTTATGCCGTACAGAGGTTTGAGGTACGCATTCATTTCGCGTGTGTGGTGACATGTAGCATTAGCCATGATGTGTTCTGGGGCAAAACTTGTCCTATCAAGTGTGTCTGATAAGAATTTATCGACGATCAATCTAATAAGTGTCTAACGTGCAAATAGTATTCGGAATAGGAAAGAATCCATCCATATGTATGTTGTAAGTACCGGTGGCTATAGTTGATTAAGATCCATATGTATGTTGGATTTCGATAGGTGAAAAATACTAATTACATCAATTTTGATTCTTAGAAATGTTTTTCTTCCCTTTTAATTTTTTCAAGTAAAAGATGAGCCTTCATTAAGCTTTTACTTGATATTTTCTTCATCTTCTTCTCAACCACTCCCCTTTCGCATACAGTGAAGAATACATCTGGTTGTTTCATGAGAACATTTGTGAAGACCAGAACATGGAATGATCTCTACAGTAAGCATTATTCTCTTCTGTAGAATATATACTCACAAAATGTTACAGTGCCTCACTCTGTCAGATTGCATTCCACAAGAACCATGTTGGTTGCAGTTGCATGCATGCATATCACAGCCGGGAAGCACAATTGACTGCACAAATCTGCAACTTTGACCTCAGATATACAGTGATGGAATGTACTTTGTGCAATACTATTGCTTTAATGTGTTTCCACCTGATTTCTATTTGGTCAGAACACAATTCAGTGAAGCATAGTAAGAGTGCAACAATGTTCCATGAAAACCACAACAAAGCTTTCTTTGCCACAGAAGCAGGCTACTCCAGCGCCAAATATAAGCCCTAATGTTTGTGGCAACAAAGACAGCCATGACAGCCTGATGTTATTGCACCCGGCACGCAAGAAAGGAGGTATCAATCTGCTCATATGATACTCGACAATCTCCAAGCAAGAAGCACCAGAAGTAACACCACTGACTATGTTCTCGGAGGCTGTTGTTTCTTGACATGTCTTTCCGGCTCCAGCAGGTCTATCAAATCTGAGATGGCCTTTGTTTATTCTTGTAATGGGAGAGAAGCCCTCTACAAAAAATAAGGTGATGATGGTGCACGATCATGTCATGGATGTACTACACTTGTGAAATAAATATGACTTCTGAGTGCAATAATCCAAAGGTTGGAAATGTTTGAAAAATTGACGTCATGCATGTCATGGATAAAGGAGTTAATCAAAGTCAGGTTTTGTACAATCAGGCCGTAAAAGTTCAGCAAGAGGCATAATAAGCCTCCACATTAATATAAGAGGATTGAAATCACCAATCACAGTGAAAATCCCATGCATAAACATACTTTCACATTTGCTGCTTTACAAACTGAAGTTTCATGTCGATCAAAGAAAACAATAAGTTATCTGAAACATCCTTTTTTTCCCTCTGGGTTCATGTTGCACTGCTATGGTTGTTTACTAGTACTGATAGACTTAGGGGAGTCCAAAGGAATCAAAGGCAAAAAGAAAAATGAAAATATTAAGGAAACATATTAAAATACCAAAAAAATCAGACTCTTCAACTTTTCAATGTAGTTGAAGATTCTCATGCGATTTTAAGAAAAGTTTTAAGAAATGCATGCATCGGTACATTTACAGGAAGATCTATATACCTCAAATATATTCTCTGTGAGGTTTCCATTAATTGCATCTATATTCTGGATCGTATCCCCGGGAAGTTCTTCCTCGTTCTCTATGACATCTTTCTGCACATCGTCCTGCATCTAAGAAGAAAACCATGAGAGCCAAATACACGCATATTATCTTACTCCAGACTTTATGTGGTTACCACAGCGAAGCTCCAAAATTTCAAAATTTGACAACACTCATGATGATAAAGATGCATAGAAGCAAAGATATGAAACATACACCAGGCATTTCTATGATCTTGTCAATCACTACGCAGATAACTAACCCTCTGCATATTACCTCTGCTCTTGATTATGATATGACAGGCAATTAAACAAACTACATACAAATTGAGGGTTATAATTATATGCTACCGTAGGATTTGCCATAGCAGTTTTCCACAATGCTAAGTGTCATGATGCAACAACAAATTTAAACAAACAAAATGACACAAGATACTCTGAGCAGTAAAGTTTCAACAAGTTGTTTCGACATATATGGTAGTGTCTCCCCAAGCGATCTCCGGAACCATTACCTTATGGATCTTTTCTTTCTTATGAAAAAGGTCTTTTCTCTGAGTTGAGATTTCCTCTTTTTCCATGTTGTCATGCATCATATTTAATAACCATTGACATTAAGCAAATGAATACAACGATGTACATTACACTGATCATCTAAATATAATTAGCAGGAAACTAAATCTTTAAGCAATTAACAAAGGAAGATGCTTATGATTTAAGCTATCATCGTCATTCACATAGTATGACAACTGCAAGATAATGAATTTACCATGAAGGAATGTTCAATGCAATTAACCTGGTATCATCCTTCAAATTGTAACAAAGAAACTAAATCTTTAGGCAATTCTCGAAGGGGAAGAAAATTGATTAAGCTAAAATGTTATCGCCCTTCACACAGATCACAGAGATGTTCAAAGTAATGGATTTACATCTTAAGAACAAGTATTGCAAGTTACCTGGGTTTTGCCAGCATCAGACAAGGACCGGCCGAGAGAGACTGCCGTATCAAGAACAAAGCTTGGAAGCCTCTTGATGTCCCAACCAAGAACCTGGCACACAGCTTTCGCCAATGCCCGGTGTGCTCCCCTCCTCTTTGCCTTCGATGTTGATTTCGCATGCTGCACGAGTCCCATACAATTTCGGAATCTCCTCACCCTCTTCGACCCAATTCCTGCACACGCAAAGCAAGAGAACTCCCCTTTCTCATAATTCTTCTCGTAGTACTCCCTCAGCTCACCATCCTTCACAAATAGCTCCGTAAAGAACCTGAAAGGTCCCATCTTTGCCCCATCATTCTCCTCCATATCGTCTTCCTCATCTTCCTCGTCCTCATCGGAGTCGTCTTCTTCGGAGAAGAAATCCTGGGAGGCCTTCAACCCGTTATGTTGGGCTTGAGCCGCAGCTACTCGGGCCTGATCCTCAGCGGAAACGGGCATGCTGGTAGCCGCGGCCTGAGGGGGCGCCAAATCGCCCCACGTGGTGGGCACCGCGTTGGTGTCCGGCGCGGGAATCGAGGGCCATTCCGGCCCGGAGTCGGTGCGGGCGGCAGCGGCCTTCTCCTTCTTCCCCCTCTTCTCCTGCTTCGACTTCTTCTTGAAGGCGGCGGGGGCGGGATGGAGGGCAGGCCCGGGACTAGGGCCAAGGTTACTGTTGCGGTTGGGAGGGGGGCCGCGCCGCCAAAGGGAGTGGAGGTAGAGGACCTCCTCCGCCCTAAACCGCTCGAGGTCTGCCCGCGGCACGCGTCGAGGGTCCATGGCGGCAGCACAGGTGGCGTGGCAGCGACGAAAGGAGCGAAACGACGAGGTGAGTTGACCGCTCCCGAAGGAGGGAGTGAAGCTGGCGTTCGGTGGGGAAGCGCTCGCAGTGAGTGACGCGACCGCGGGTGGAGTGCGATGATTCTGATCCTCCGATCCTGACCGTTCGTGTATACGTACTGGTGAAATTGGTGAACAAACGGTCAAGATTTCACGGACTCGAATGGCTACGGGAAAAACACACAATATGGTCAATAACAAAGCTCGGATCGGGTCGGACGCGGACGAACCCGATTCGACTGACAACAGCCACGTAAACGCCTAACGGATCTGACCCGTTACAAAAATTGGATTCAACTTTCCGACCCGTTTCCCGCTGGCACGCGTCTCCTTCTCCCCGCTTCTTTTTGGCTGATATGTGGCGTGCCCCTTCTTCACCACCATCAGCATCCTCGATCCGATCGTCAAAGCAGCTCGCCTGGCGGTTACCCTCCGATTCTTGGGGATCTCTCTGCTCTTTGCTCCACTATTTTCTCAGGTTTTTACTCTCTTTTTCTTCGATCTTGGATCTTGGATCTTGGAGGATTGGTTCGGTTCTCGGAGTGTAGAAAAGATTCGTTTTTTTTGTGCTATTTGCATTGTGACATAGCTCAATGCGGCAGGTGTTGGGTCGACTCTTGTTCTTGATTCGCTATTAAAACTCTTCTGGTTTTGGGTTCATGTTTTTGCTCATAATGATATCTGGCTTCCACTGTTATTTTCATCGACATTTGATCTTGGGCTATGTATTCGGTTATGGAAATTTCGGAAAACTCAAATTTTCTTTGTTGTTGTTGCTTCAATTCTTTTAGGTTTGTTTGGATTGGGATGGCATTTTACAGTTGTACCTTTTGGGAAGCTTTTCCTTGATTGGGATTGGGGCTATTTGATGCTCATGTATTTAGAGCACTTCATGCTATTTAGAGCACATCTGTGCATACTCCATTGTACTCTCATCTAAAGTGGACATGCACATTATGCTTTCTTCCTGATAAATTCACTTTTATTGTCACAATAGACTTGTCAAGCATGCTTTCACTGATAGATTTGGATCAAGATGGTAGAGTCTCGATCCCCCTAAATTTTATGTAACCTTGTGATTGGTATCTTGTGGTGCAACATGAGTGTGTCTTACTCTCATACATTGTTTTCTTAGGTTCTCTTCTTGCTGTTGTTTCTCATGTTGGTGAAGAATACATATCTTCTTTTTGTTTGCACTATTGCTGTAGAACTGATTTAAAAAAGTTGATTTGTTCTGTCTAGATTAGGAATCTATCATAAGAAATCTTTAGTGCATAAGTATAAACTCTTGACAAAAGAGTTACTTCAGTATTTTTTTCATATTTGTGGTATAAATTCATCACAGGGTAATATATCTTGAGTGCTAAATGTTGTGGTAACTTCCTGTAGACATTTCTGGAGATTCAAACAGGATACTACAGTATATATAATCAACTGCCATAATTAACAATGACTCTTGCTATATATGCCTTACCCATTTCTTTCTTGTGCCAACATTCTGAACTTGCTTTTTTTTTTTTTGGATGTAAAAATCTATCATATTTTTTGTAAGGAAAATAGATGTGCCAACTGGTTGACAAACAAAGCTAGATCATCTAGAGCCTCTTTTTTGCTTCAAGGGAAGTAGCCTGAGGCATTGAATCTTTTTATGAGTGATGATCTCTTAGGCACTGGTGTAATTTGATGTTTAAATTAATTTAAACTGTTTTTATTTTTGAAACAAATAAAAAGGCATATCCATTCCTTGAGAGAGCCCCACCCACCATAGGCATGTAGAACACATGGTCATGTTCCTGAAGGAAAGCCTTTATGCAATGCATTTTCAACATCCAGGGGAAGTTGTTCTGTAAACATGTAGTATCTTCACAGTCATATATATCTGTTGGACCACTGCTATCAATGAAACAATTTTTATCCCATGTTCATTATTTTTACTAGTTCAATATTATGCATGATCCATGCCCTCTTTTATGATTTAACAGATGTCCTGTAATCTGTCAACCCATCTGAGGAGGAGTTATGTTAATTGGTTTTTTGTAGTTCTTGTTTTAAATTTATTTGATTGTGACACTTAGGAGCATTCTTTCATTCTATCTTATCTTAATCTATTAAAAAAAAATCTTAAGAGCATTCAAAGTGTTTTAACATATCCTCTTCCCACAAAGGTCTAGAAATACAAATTAAATCTTATTTTTAAGGTCCCTTTTTTTTAACCTAATAATCTTTTTATACTTAAATTTATTCAAATGAATTTGATTCTTCATTAAAAATTTAATATTTTTTTTCTTATTGTTGCATATTTTCTGTGCAACTTTGTATTGAGTGGTACTCATCAAGCAATGTTTCATATAATCATATCCTTTTATATCTTTCCCTATTAGAGAAATAAATATATATTAAATGACATATATGATATTTTCTCTTGAATTCATCTATCACTTATGAAATATTACATGAATCTGCGTGTATTCATTTTCTCGCCGTTCGATCCCAAATGGTCAGGTTGACCAAGATGCCGGAGATCCAACGGTCGAGGATTCCATCATCAGACCTCTACACGCATCTCGGAGTAGCTGTCGCCGAAGACCCAAGCCTTGGAAGACGAGGACGAGGAAGAGGAACAGATCGATGCGATACGACCTCCCATGGCGTCGCAGAGAGATCGCGAGAATTACGTCTACATCGCCAAGCTGGCCGAGCAGGCCGAGCGCTACGACGGTACGAATCGCCCTCGCTCCTCTCTTCTAGATCTCTGAACCGTAGGGCTTTGCTGGCGCCGTCGGATCCCCTAAATTCGGGTTTTTGGTGACGTTTACTGGGCGCAGAGATGGTGGACGCGATGAAGAAGGTGGCGAGCCTAGACGTCGACCTCACCGTGGAGGAGCGAAACCTGCTGTCGGTGGGGTACAAGAACGTGGTCGGGGCGCGGCGGGCCTCGTGGAGGATCCTCTCTTCGATCGAACAGAAGGAAAAGGCCAGAGGCAATGAGCATCATGTCAAGCAGATCAAGGAGTACCGGCAGAAGGCGGAATCGGAGCTCTCCGGCATCTGCAGCGACATCATGACCTTGATCGACGAGCATCTAATCCCGTCCTCCACCGCCGGGGAGTCATCGATTTTCTTCTACAAGATGTGAGCCTGATCTGAGATGTTGGGTAAATGCACATAAATTTCTGAGGTCTGACCTTTTTGTTTGGTTTGATTACAGGAAGGGAGATTATTATCGCTACTTGGCAGAATTCAAGGCTGGCAATGAGAGGAAGGAGGCTACAGACAAGTCTTTGGAAGCATATCAGGTAGTGTTTTGACTCAAGTTTTAACTTTTTCTATTATTTTTGGCTCTATATCTGTTTCATCTCAAGTAGCTGCCTTAGGTAGCGACATTTTGAGATTCCTTCTAAAAATGATATTTTGTTGCACTTCTATCTATATCAGAGTCATTGATTGATAATGTAGTTCTTGATTACTTTGTCATGGTCTTTCTATTATTAGTTAACTGTCATGATTTAAGGATATCTTGCTCTCCTCTCTTGTGATGTTCTGGTTGTCATATGTTAATTGACTTCATCTTGTCATATCTTGCTCTCTGATCTCTCATTGCCCCCTCCTGTATCTTTCTCATCTCTCATCTCTTCATCTTGGCTATTTACTTTGCCTAATGAAAGCAATATATTATAGTTGGAACAAACTATTTAGCTACTCTATTTTGGTTAGTGAACTTTGGATTCATCCTGGAAAATGTGTTGGTATGTGCTACACTAGACTTGTGATGTAACCTTATTCATATTGTTTACAGAGTAGTGTTTTGCTGTAGTGATTTTTTTTTATTGTCTGGAACCATTCAACAGGCAGCTACCAGTACAGCTGAGGCAGATCTGCCTCCTACACACCCAATTCGCCTTGGTTTGGCATTGAATTTCTCTGTGTTCTATTATGAGATCATGAACTCACCTGAAAGGTATGACCTGCTACAGTTTTACTTATTTGACATCATTCAGATGGTTTTGTTCCAGATTACATGTCATTTAAATCCATTTCCAGGGCTTGTCACCTTGCCAAGCAAGCTTTTGATGAAGCAATTTCTGAGCTGGATACATTGAATGAGGAATCGTACAAAGACAGCACATTAATTATGCAACTTCTGAGGGATAACCTCACATTGTGGACCTCTGACATCCCTGAGGATGGAGGTAATAGCAATTCTAATATTGGGGTGGTGGTCCATGCTTGTTCTGATTTTATTGCATTGTGAAGTTTATTTTGTGCTTGCATATTCGAATAAGGCATATTGGGATGTTCATAGCTATGCATAAGCTTGGAGCATAAAGATGTTTTGCCTGGCATTTATGTAAAGCTTTGTTATACATGACGTTAGACATTTTCTTGGCAAAGTTGCACATTGTACCAGCAAAACAAAAAGGAAAAGAACAGACTCTTTTACTCACTTTCTTTTAGATATTTGTGAATCCTTCCCTTTTGTTACATTGAAGATGTCTTCAAGTTAGAGTGGGAAAGTTTATCCAGATTAGATGTGACATGGAATTTGTCCACAGGTATGGACAAAAAAAGGTACAACCAACCAGTGACTTGACTAAGGAACAGTGGCAATCTAAACTTTGGATTCTTAGATGCTTTAGCAAAAATTCAAGATTCTTAAATGCACTAAAATATTTTTAGCATGATCTGGAAATGTATGGTTCTATTTGAGAAAAGCTATTATTTTATGTGTTAGAAGAACCCTGACCTACCAAATGGCAGCTGATGCTATTATAGACATCTGATGCCTATTTGTTCCCAGCATCTGGTCAGTAAATGCTGCATGCAAAGGCACATTGGTGATAGATCCTGTAAATGGTCACCTAGACACATTCTTGTATATTTTCTGAACAGTAAGCCATGGTTCTTAAGATTTATTTATATATTTTTTGAACTAAATTAGATAGAGGTATTGATGTACTGCTCATTTTAAAAGTCATTCATAATAGTTTGTCTGATGGATACTATTTTGACTTCTTATGCATGTCTGAGTGTCTACCTCATCTATGATAGACTAGCACAACCAGGAGATTACTGACCTCTTTCCCAATAAATTGAAAGCCCTGGCACTGGCTGTGCTTGTATTTACATTATCCATATTGTCATTAGATCCAATGACACTTCTTTCCCTTGAATATAACTGCTTGAGAAATTTGATGATGCATATTTGCTCATTGCTTCAGTTTGCTTTCTCTTTTACCTCTGTTGTTTCTTAACTGTTGGCATATGCAAGAAAGTAATTTGTCTCCAAATGCATTATTCACTATTAATTTAGTCATATTTGGTTTGCCCATAATTTTTTTGAGGATGCTAAACATTTGCACTTACTCCACATTTTCCTAATTTAGTTTGCTTGTTCATGTAAATCAATACACAATAATCAAGTATCAGGTTATATTGTCATATATAGGATAAGGGTGTTTCTATCTTCGGAGCATCTCCTCTATGAGAACATAAAGATAAAACCTGTTTAGCTTTTCTTTTTCCCCCTTCATTTTTATGTCTTTTGTTTGTAAAAATCTAAACTGATAGTTTTTTTTCTGACTTTTTTTTTTATTTTATTAAAGCATTTTACTTGTTTCTAGAATTTTTGGAAGTAGTGATTAATAAGTATCTTCTTCCTTAAATAAATACCAGTTACCAGCAACCATCAGACCTAGTCCTTCTTTGGGAATAGAATTTAAGTTAAATTGTGATGATCAAATCTTAGTTTTAAGTTAAAACAAAAATATTTTTGTTGTTTCTTATTCTTAAAACATAGAATATAGAAATAATGCCAAATGGGCTCTGAGGTTCTCAATGCAGGTTCTTGCTATTTGTTAGCAGAGTGACATCTTTATGTCATAATGTGCAAAAAGTACTCATGTAATATTTGGTTCGTGGCAGTAAGATTAGCATGGATCACAATATGAGATCCTGCTACTTAATTGGAGTTGGGTGGATAACTTTTTCTTTGGCTTTCTCATGCTGAAGTGTGATGGCGCCTTACAGATATATCAACCTTTACGAGATGAAACTATGTGAATTCATTCTGATTCCTATCCCTTAAATAAAACATTTGGGAAACTGTGGATTCTCGGTGACCTTCTGTGCTGTTTGTGAGTGTTTAATTTATTTTCTAAACTTCACCCTGGCAGTACAACCCAGCAAAAGCTTACTTTTCTTATATTTTCGGTTATTCACTTCTCGTGATCTTAACTTGATTATCTGTCATGTTTGCACCCTGATTGCTGATGTTCTTATTGGCCTCTGCAGAGGATACTGCAAAGAGCGGTGCAGGTGAAGATGCACAGGTAGGATTTATATGCTTATCTGATGCCGTATAAGTTTTGGAGCCAAGTTTTTCTAGAGCTCACCATTTTAATATCTGCAAATAAATTTTGCAGTGAGTTCAGCCAACTGTAGGGTCAGAACAGCAAAGATAAATTCGCCATTGAAGTACATTGTGGCATGTATGGGCTGGTCGAGGGTAATCTTCAAGTACTAGCTTTCCTTCTCGTGCCTGTAGTGAATATTTATGTTGCCGTTGGAATTTTATCTCAATGGAATGGCTTTGAAATCTACTGGCGCTGAATCTGATTCCTTCATTGTCATGTCTTCAGTAGATATATCAACATCACAGTGTGCCTGCGTTAAGTCCTACCTAAATTCCTGTATTGGAGTGAAGTTTCAATTTTTTGTGGTTTTCTCACAATTCTAACTTTCCATTAAGGTTTTTAATTTCAAATAATATTGTCTGATACGAGCGGTATGTAATGATCCAACAGCATACTGGTACATGGATCGGTCGCTATCGGACGGAACGCTCAATATCGCTTGATATTGGATGATATATGGGTATATTGGACGATAATGATCGAAATTTTAATTGTTATCATCTGGCACAACTCGATCAATTATGATCATTATTGATCTATAATAGTGTTCCAATTGATCATTGAAGCTCTTTTTTAGCGATTTTTTAACTTATCTTCTCTTATTTCATTCCATTTCATTTTCACACTCTCTTAATTTATCTCAAGTTTTTTTTTCTTCATATTTACACTCTTAAACTTTACAAAATAACAATTTATGAATTAATAATTTAAATAATTTATCTATAAATATTTTAATATTTACAAAAAAAATAATTCATAACGGATCGAAATATGAATAAAAAAAGATATGTAATAATATTTTTACCTAATTTATAATTATATATTTTTACCTAATTTATATTGGTTTAGTTAAATTTATATTATTATTATATTTATTTCTAATTTAATAACTCTATCTTAATTTTTTTTTTTCGAATATTTTATGTCTAAATTAGGTGTACTATTCGGTATGTCCTAGCTCGAAACTTTGGTACGATATAAAATTTTAATCCTTGTTTTTTATTTTTATTTTTCAAGCTTACAGCCATTAAATTTTCTACCACGAAAATTGGAAAGGAACGATCCAAACGATAGAACTGTTTAGCTAAGCTTCTCAGGAGGAGGTGTTTTGCTTCTTAAGGTGCATAGTGAGATTGGGGGGTTTTGTTTGATGATTGATAACAAATCTCATTCTAATTGAAAAGAATGAGGAAATGTTGCTGTTAGCTGTTAGTACACAATGAATTGTTCTCTTTTTGCTATAAGAGCAAGAGAGAATACCTTTGGTTCCCACCTTGTCAATTGCTATCGTTGTGCCTTTATTTGTCGCTCTCAAATGTCGTCTTGCTCTTTTCTACCACCTTCATTTGATGAGATTACCCCTTGTCCTCATGTGTGGCCTTGTCCTTAGCCCATTCTTCGCCTCTTGGATTTCAAGCCACCTATGCTGAAGAAAGTGTGTCATTGCTCATTTCTTCTCATTGCTTTTGTCTCTTGTCATCGCTCAATCAAGGAAACAGAGTAGCTCAATGAGGCATGAGCAATGCTTGGCATGGTAGGCCATGCGAAGGAAGGAGGGAGGGGAAGTCTCACCATGGCCACCTCCTTTCGCAATACTTGGGGAGGGTCAGGTGATTGATGAGGCAGAGGTAGTGTCATGGGCGCCTCCTTGCCCTCAGCTTCGTCGCCCACCTCGACACTGTCAAACAATGGTAAGATGGAAAGACCACGTGAGAGCAGCGGAAGAGGATGAGGTTGAGGAATGGTAGGATGAAGGAGACCACATGAGAGCGGTAAAAAAGGGTGATGATGAAGGCAAGGAATAATGGTGCAATGATAAGGGCAAACGAGGGGTTTGTAAGAGGGCTAATTACATAGTACCCCTTTTGGTTAGACCTCTTTAGCATCCCAATCCTTAGATTTCAAAAATTTATATTGGGATCTCTATAGTTATGAAAGTGAAACATCTAATTCTATTTACCCTAACGACATCGATTTTACATATAAAAGCATGAAAATGATGGGTAAAAATATAATTTCAACGTCTTAGCTACATCTTTGATGGTGACGAATGATGACACCGTTAGGAGTTACAGGTGACTATTGTGGATGAAAAAAAAGAGCGATAACGAGATGTGAGATAAAAGAAGAGGAAAAAGAGGATGTCGTAGATGTGGACGCTCTATGTCGGAGATGCTCTTACGCTGCTCGACAACTACGTCGCCGAGCTTTAAGCCCTTTGCACGCCAAATACTGAGCTATATGAGGATGTACTCAAAAGGCCTCGTAGCCCAGTATGACCAACATTAGTGTAAAATCTGATTGCTTTGAAGCTACGTTGATTTGTCCTCAATCTAATCTGCCTCCATGATATTTGAGAAATATCTATAATGATATACTTCATATGACTGTAAGATTAAATGTTTTGGCTTTCAACATGCAGACAGGGAGAGTCATATGGCAGCCCACAACCAACCTCGCCATTCAGGCAGGGTATTTTTTTGTTCTCCTCCAGCCTTTGGAGGAGCATTCTGTATTTTTGGGAATAAATTCTGTTCCAATTACTTAATTTTCTCGTTTCAAAACCAAAAAAAAAAAACATTTTGGAAACTGTGTGATTTTTAAAAGTCCAAAAACTCCATGCTACGAGGAGGCAACTATCAGAACAAACATGTAATTAGCCCGCCCTCCTACTACTGAGGAGAGGAGAGAAGAGAAGAAATAGTGAAACATCCTGCTGCTAACCACAGACTCCAAACATCTCCTGCAAGGAACAGCAGTCAGCCTTTTTAATCAACCTCATATTGAATTTTAGAGGGCTAAATTCCATAAAAATAAATGAGAACCCTATAAAAACACCACATAAGCAAAACTTCTAATCGACCTACTTAAAAATGTGACAAGAAGTTTCCACATAATAATGCCCAAGAATCGACCAAGTCGCTGAGGTTTTGGGTCAATTAGAGTTATAGAGAGCTTCAACTGGCTGTAAGAAGCACATATATACATCGAGAAATCAGCGACAATGCCATACAGAACAACATGAATTAGACTGACTAAAAGGCCAATCTGTCAATAAATAGGACCTTGATCGACTTCATTGCTGGTACTCCAAGTTGAATGCAATAGCCTCCCTGTAAATTAGCTCCTTCATCTGTTCTTCAGAGAGTGCATGCTGCTCGATGTCGAAACTGAAAGGTGTCATGCAGACTGGTTCATCACTAATGTCGTGTAAAGATGCCAGGTAGGGATGTGCAAGTGCATCTTCAACTGCCAACAAATGGAAAAGTAAATGAACCATTCAAACAAGACACCATGACACGATAAGGAAATAAGGGCATGAGATATTTTTCACAGACTAATCCTTTGCTGAGCAAGCAGACAAAGGAAATATTAAGCAGGTAATGAAATGTGATGTACATAAGAAGAATATATTTAAAATTATGTACTAATTAAGCGTAGGTCTCTGATTGATTTCCAAGTATCATCCCTTGAAGGTTATAATTTATTAGCTAATTCAGAATTGTAGAAAGTGTGTGATTCTCTTGTATCTTTAATTAAAAAGATAATCTGCTTGCAAAACGGTATAGAAATGTTATCGTCAAGAGATAAACTTGCTAACCTGCCAATCGACAAAATATTAAGTTGTGACAGTACAAGTCAACATATTTTAATTTTTGATGTTTTAATAATGTGCAACCATGCATGAAACAATTTGAGAGAGCTCATTACATCAGTCATGGTTTTATAATTTAAAGGGGCAACAACCACAATTCTATAATCACACACAATGCATAACACAAAGTGCATCATAAAGCAGAACTTGTAAAATAATATATGACTGTGTTGATTATCTTAGCAATTTTCTCAAATTAATTAAAACCGGCAAAAGCTGAAAAATAAGAACTCACCAGTTATTCTCTGTCTAGGATCAAATGTTAGCATTCTTTCAACAAGATCAATAGCTGCAGGGTGAACATGAGAAAACTTTTCGGGAAAGGACTGACGTGGATGACGAGGAAGCTGGCGAATGTATCTTCTTGCATTTTCATTCACAAAATCCAAATCAACCTCATTTGGAGTGCCAATAAGCTGCATGATACAAGGTAGTTTACCAAAATAAAAATTAGATGCACATGTACACTAGAGGACATCAAATACATTAAATATAAAGCAATATAATATGTCAACTTCTAAGGCAATACATGTTAGAGTGAAGATAAATGCAAGACATTTATCATTCATTCAATAGCTTGTGTTGGATGTTCATTAAGATCCAAAACCAATTGAAAAGGAACGAAATCTTGGTTTAAAGAGCACTGATACAAATCCAAATACTAGTCATTTCATGTCAAATTAGCAAGAAATAGTTATAAATGTCACATAAGGCAAGGTTTGAATGAGAAGATCATACCTCCATCAATAGCCGTAGCTGGTGCACATGATCCCTTCCAGGAAATAGAGGCTTCCGGTCCATCAGTTCCATAAAGATGCAGCCTACTGACCACACATCAATTGCTGCAGTGTACTCTGAAGAATTTAGCAACAATTCTGGAGCTCGGTACCATCTTGTAACAACATATTCTGTCATGAAATCAGTTTCGGAGGTAGTACGAGCAAGTCCAAAGTCACAAATTTTCAGATCACAGTTGGCATTTAAGAGGAGATTGCTTGGTTTTAGGTCTCTGTGAAGAACATTTGCTGAATGTATGTATTTTAGACCCCGAAGAATCTGATAAAGGAAATACTGTATGGGAACGAAACAAAAGAGACAACTGGAACGAGTCAGACGATGAACTATGAGAAAATCCCAGAATATTTAAATCAAAGAAGAAATAAATTTCCACATGATTGATTAACAAGTTTGACCAAACCATGAGGCAAGAAAATAAGATTCCTATTGGAACTGTGATCTGTTCAGCTTATGACTTATTGATGGCCTTTGCAAGGCTGTAATGAGCCAAGCCAAGCTAACAAACTGCTTTCCCAGGTTTAGCTTCCTACAAGGATTATATGGGTATTATCAGGTTTGAGCTTGAGCTTGGCTTTTCATAAGCTTGGCTGGTAACCATTACAGAAAAATTATTAAAGCTTTCATTAAGTAAAACCAGTGAGCTTTCTGAACCTTTTTCTTGTGACAAAGTCTCACTGATGCTCGAGCAATTTGTTTAGATAAGATAAAATAAAGAAAGTTTTCTAGGTCAGTAATCAAACAAATTATAATCAAAACCAAATAAATTTAGCCATCTTTTGTTACTAACTGAAGTAATACACAGAAGTACTAAAGTTAATGAACAGGGAAACAATATGTAAATCCATTCGAAACAGAATATCCCTTGACAAGGCCTAATGTAAGATGACTATCTGATGCTATCTCAAACTCATGATAGGTGCAGTGACAAATCAAATATGACTATCTAACAATAAAATAAGTATAATAGATCTGTATAATGTGAAGAACTAAAAGATACAACCTGACAATGCTCCTCAGAAAGACCTTGGTTTGAACGGATAATTTGATGAAGATCAGTGTCCATCAACTCATAAGCAATGTAGACATCATTGAATGTCTCTCGTACAGGTGGTGGTATTATATCTCTGATTGCAACTATCTGTATGCATATGCAAAAATTATGAGTCAGAAAAAATGATCAACTTCGAGTTTTTTCTTTTTCCCAACAAACTCAGTGTGGCCTTTTTTGCATTTTGATGCTCCACTTCATAAACAGAAATTTAAGGTTCTAAACAAAACTAGCCATTTTTTACTTTCTGATGAGTTTCAGTAAAGGAGGATCCTGCACCCTTAGACAACAAAATGAGGTCCCAAGAACAACAATCTCTGCCTCAAAGAAAACATGAATAACTTTGAGAATACAACATCAATTGAAGAGATACTTAATTTAGTTGGCTGTATAGCATGAGCTCAGCATTTTACATTGGTGCAAGCTATACTCCAAAGCTGAATCACTAATATACAGTAACAAGTGTACCATTGGGCATGTGGCATGGTGTTTAGCAAAAGGTTATATGGAGGTCTGCTCACCATGGGATCTATAGAGGATCCTATGTACATTAGCCCTACCCCATGCCAAAGAGGTCAGACTGTCAGTACCATAACAAATTCCTACCATCCAAGTTGCAATGATTTTGCTGTTGATTTGAACCCATGACAAATTCCTACCATCCAAGTTGCAATGATTTTGCTGTTGATTTGAACCCATGATGCCCGGTGATTAGTACAATAGAAAGTTAAGTAAAGATACAGTTCAAACCCAAGTGATTACACTGTCATATGAGCAAAAGGAGAGATTGGTTGGACAAAATCATTGACCTGTAAAGAAGGAAATGTCTTGTGTATCTTCTTTGTTATATGTACAGTTTGTTTCTGGAGCAACAGAAAATTTTTTGGCCACGAAATTGCTTTGCACTAGCATCCAATACAAATGAACTCCGATGTCTGAATCAATGAAGCTAGAAACTTTTACTTGGATGGATAACAAGTGATACCGGTACTCTGATGTCTCAATTTTGATGTGTACTAGAAACTTTTACTTGAACGGATAACAATCAATGAAGCTAGAAACTTTTACACAATTTCAATGTGTACTGCCCAATACAGGCGGTACGTACCGGTCCTAGAGGATACCGGTATGCATACCTCTCTCTACAAGGTGGTACCAATTTTTTTTAACCGATACCGAGGCGTACTAACTTATATCGCCTCGGATTTCGACCATTACCAAGGCGTACTAATCGGTACGTCCTGGCGTGGTAGGTAAAGATATTTTTAAGATTTTAGGGTGTATCGTCGGTATGTCCTAGCGTACATACCGGCACATACCGTACTGAGTAGAGCTCGGTACACCGGTACGGATCGATATTCAAAACTCTTATATCAGTTTTATTTTCGTGGGACACTACCACTATTGAATTGATTGATGCCTATTGCAATACTCCAAAAGATCATCATGCTAATACATAAATACTTCAAATTATTAGAAAAAGTGGCTCAACGTATGGAAAACCCTGTGAGATCTGGGGAAAGTCAATATATGCAATCTTACCCTTTTAAGTGAAAATATTATTTTCGTGACCCAAACTCTGATAACAGTCACAAGTGAGTAACCTTATCGTTCTATCAAATAATCAAATAATGTCTTCTTGATTAAATGTTTAGAGAAATGGATATCTTTGTTTATCTTGTTTTAACAATCATATTATTGTTGTATCTAAATCAAGTAAATAATCTTGGTATAATTAAAAATACACATTTGTGTGCATGTGTACCAGTAGCTTCTCCCTCTTAACCTGTAGTTGCAGGTGGCTTTCTCCCTTAGCTCTCATGGTCAGCCCCCATGTCAACTACTAATTATTTTTATTCTCCACAGCAATGATTAACAGTCACAAGTGAGTAACCTTATCGTTCTATCAAATAATCAAATAATGTCTTCTTGATTAAATGTTTAGAGAAATGGATATCTTTGTTTATCTTGTTTTAACAATCATATTATTGTTGTATCTAAATCAACTAAATAATCTTGGTATAATTAAAAATACACATTTGTGTGCATGTGTACCAGTAGCTTCTCCCTCTTAACTTGTAGTTGCAGGTGGCTTTCTCCCTTAGCTCTCATGGTCAGCCCCCATGTCAACTACTAATTATTTTTATTCTCCACAGCAATGATTTCAATAGGCGCTTGGGCGTTCGCCTAGGTGATCTGGCAAGGCGAGACGAGGCTCGAGCGTCTCGTTTCATGTCCAGGCGCCTCGCTTCAAAGAGGCGCCGCCTAGGCGCTTGCCCGAGCCCAGGCGTCGGGCACTTCGGGCGAGCGCCCGGGTTAAACCAGGTGACCGAACCGGTGTTTTACGTTTGGTTCGGTCTCCGGTGCTACAGTTGGTTCGATTGAACCAACTAAAGCACCAATATCAGCCTCCCAACATCCCTCTCGCGACTTCTCCAACCCTAACCTTGCTCGCGATTCTGCCACTGACATTTCCTCTCTACTGCCACTGTTTCTCTTTGCTATCGTTGCCCGTCTTCGTTGTCGCTGCTCTCCGCTACCGCTGTCACTGCTTGCCATTGCTGTCGCTGTTGCCGTTGTCACTATCGTCGCTCCCGCTCCTGCTACCACTGCTGCTTTTCTCAGTCAGCAGCCTCAGTCTTACTCTTACACCGCTGCTCACTGCTACTACTATCGCTGCCGCTGCTATCGTTGCTTGCCATTATCGTCGCTCCCACTCCCGCTACCATTGCCGCTACTATTACTCTTACTCTCTCTACTCACATCGACTCGATAGTATACTGTTAACAGTATATTAATAGTAAACTGTTAACTGTATACCAGTAACAATATTTTTTATTTATTAGATTAATAATATATTATTTTGATTTTAATACTGCTAATTTTTATTTATTTAAAAATTTTGTTATTGTTTTGAATTTTGAGATTTTTTGTTAATGTGATATTGTGATTCTATAAGATTTTTTAATTTAATATCATATTTTTATTTAAATAATTATATTTATTAATTAATTTATGTATTTTTTATATTTTAGTGCCTCGTTTCACTTGGGCGAGCGCCTAACGCCTCAGGCGTTTTTGCATCTTGGCGCCTAGCGCTTTTTAGATCACTGCTCCATAGTATTGGCTTTTTGTCTTTCTGTCTCCATATGTACTAGGTGTCACTATCACTACCAACATTTATCCACAGTCATAACTTGCATCCTTGTAGCACACCTATTTATGTTCCTTTATTCCCTCTATTGTCTCTATTGCATGTGTTCTGACCATCAACATTATCCCATACACCATATAGCACAAGCCACAACAATGGCTAATGGTAATAGAAAGTGGTGTAAAGACAGAGAACAATGAGAAGAATTATGTGGCATGCATGTACATTGGATTGGTGAAACTAGGGAAACGGGTAAATTAAAGAAATAATTTGTGAAAATCCTCATAGCCTCTATATCTCAATCTATCTTCCTTGATGTTTCTAGTTTAGTTCAAACAAAAAATATATATATAAGAATGAAAAAAAAGAACCAAAAGATGTGAGATCAAATCATAGGATCTAGTGGTTGGTGGGTGGATTTTCTTTTCTTCCTATACCTATTTTTATCATAACAAGACCTTTCACTTGATTTAGATATATAATAACATGATTTCTAATACAAGATTAAAAAATCTCAATTGATTGAGAATATATAATTGATAGATTCATAAAAGACATCATCCTTATGTTCAATATAATCTTAAATAAATCTAAATATCTAAAGAGATCATGAGAGACCTAATGATTCCCTTAAAAAGGTGATGTTCTCCTGAGATCATGAGAGACCTAATGATTCCCTTAAAAAGGTGATTCTCCTGTGATTCCTTTTCTTTTGTTTTCCTCCTTTCTCCTTTTTGCGAAAGAAAGATATGAGGAAGAGCGTCATCCTTAAATCTTTAATTTCTCAAACAAATGCTTCTCAGAATTGATATTACCTAACCATCCATGACAGGGATTTAGCTTATTATTATTAAAAACATAGTTGCAGTGATATCATCCAAATAATAATACAAATTAGAACTGATCAGGATAGACACAGTATGGATGGATTCCTGCTGTTCAGATTAGATGATTGTGTGTGAATCTATCCCATCTTCTATGGTCAGCCATCAAAAGAGGCTTATTGAATGATTTCTTGTCAGCACGTTCTTGCTTTAATTGTAGTTATAGCTATCACACTGTAGTGAAATTGCATGCAAAGATTTCTCAAAATGAAGATTGAAGACAATAAATGGTCCAATCACCACAGCCTACCTTATTCAATATGCTGTTTAAACATTTTCAGCATTTAATTAATTTATTATCTTTCCACAAATAACACATTAGCACATCCCCTTGGAGATGCAAGCTCACCTCTAGTTCCTCTTCAGATCCTTCTGTCAAATCCTAGTTCAAGTGACAATAAAGCCTTATAGACCTTAAGTAACAACAATAGCTTAAAATATTTATGAAGTTTGGTCAGTGTCCTGAATCTCATACAACTTAGGACAAGTATCACCAGCAATTGTCTATGAATCTGGCGATTAACTGCTTATATTCATGTCTCCTTCAGGTAATCTCCATCTATAACTAAAATGGACAAAACCCTCCTAACAGGTGCATCAGGAGTCTATCAAACACTGTACATTTAGTTCAAACTAATATTCTTGGTCTTCACTATATACCTCCAACAACCAAGAATTACAAATCTTCTTCATTCTATATCTTCAGTGAAACAACTCATTCATCTCATTATATAGCATCTAAAAAATTCAAATGCTATAAACAAAATCAATCTTGTAGCTGTTAGGAGGGGCATTTCCATGATTGAAACAAAATGCAAACAAAACAAAACAAAACATCTAACTTTCAACGTTTTGCTCGATTACAGTTATATTGTCCTATCCCATCTTCTTGATCATAACTCCATCGAATATTAGAGAAAGAGTTTCTCTTGAAATCTCTGGACTATCAATTGTCAAGTGTAACATCGAGTCTACCATTAGTTTTCTGGCTGTAACAAAAATCAACAGTTAGCATTATGCTTAGTTGTAGACTAGTAGAGGGTGTTATAGGCCCCAATGTTTATGCTAGACTAGCGACGAGACCTCCATGTGGTTCTTTATTTTTTACCATCTCTATTATCTTAAGTAATTATCCATACAGCTGTCAAAGGCACTTCCCTCTAATTTAGAGCTTATTCTGTTCGTTCTTTTGAATCAATGAACAATATGTCCTTTCTCTATGCAAATAAAAGTAAGCTACCTATTTTAGAATCCTTGTGTCCTGATAAATCATCCGTTTGCTTTTGTAATTAACTACTTGTAACATTGCATCTCTTGCCCATTTACAGGAAGCACAAATTAAAAGTGCATATTTTATGAATTTTCTGTGCTTCTCACTCAACACCGACAGGTGAATCAAAATGATCACGCAGTAGCAAAAGCCACACCGGATATGGACGTCGAGTGACAAATTGATTATTTGGTACTTCATTAATTGATCTACATCATTGATCATTAAAAACCCTCCTAAACTACCAAGCAGAGAAAAGGAAAAGCAAAAGAAGAAACGACATAGAAAAAACAGAGCTGACAAACCCACTGACATTTTCGTGATCCATGTGCCTGAGAAGCTTTATCTCACGCAGCGTCCTCTTCGCGTCAATCTTATTATCAAATGCGTTGGCGATCTTCTTGATCGCCACTTGTTCACCGGTCTCCGAGTTTAAAGCCGAGCTGCAACCACAAATCCGACAACCAAGTGACAATTAACCACCATCAAAAGAAAAGAAAAAGGACTTTCCTCTAATCAAATGCGATCGAGACCACGAGTAGCCAAACAAGATCGGATATTTCCCCACCAGGGAGCAAACCAAGAGAGAGAGAGAGAGAGAGAGAGAGAGAGAGAGAGAGAGAAGGGGTGGGCGGAGGAGGAGGATTACCAGACGATCCCGTAGGCGCCCTTCCCGATGGGCATGATGGGGGGCTTGTACTTGGAGGTGACCTCGAAGATGTTCCCGAAAATGTTGTATTGGATGAACCGGCCACCGTGGCTGAGCGTCGCCTGGATGCTCTCCTGCCCCTGCGACGGGACCGGCTGAGGAGGCTGCCCTCCGGCATCAGCCATCTCTGCATCCGTCGGCTGAGCTCCTCCTTCCATCTCCTCCCCCTTCCGTCTCGCTCCTCTCCAAACCCTAACGGTCGATCCAATCCCCTCTTTGCCCGACGTCGCTTTTAGCTCTAGAAAAGGCCACAATTTGCCCTCCTCTTCGATTTCCTCGCCATTGCAACGCAAGTTTACGCGTCAATTCGTTACGGAGGAGTCTCGTTGACGGACAGATGATTATGCTTTTCCATATCTATCCTCTCAATGTCTCGAAATAACATATTTGCCCCTCTAAATTTTAATATAGTATATATCTATCATCAATTTTAAGTATATATCTATCATCAATTTTAATACCTTTGCACCTTCAAATTTTGAATTCTATATGCTTAGACATGTACATATATGCATTCAGATATTTAATTTCTTCATGTATGACACTTCTGCTATTGTCCATTTGATAGATTCAAATTGTGATAATTAACTAGATAAAATTAATCCATTAAAATATTCAAAATATACTTAATATTTTTTGGAATTGAAATTTAGAGTAGTGGGTATAGAAAAAATCATTTTTGTAATTTTCAAGTGATTATGTTACCTACAATAATATATCTATAAAATTTTCAAATTTATAAGGATATAATTTGCTTTAGAAGGGCATATATATGCAGTTTTGAAGAATATAAAATTGCTAGTCAACATTAGCCAAACAATGAAATTGCTTTTAGTTTTGAAGAATAAAAACATTTTTTTGTGCCTATTTTTTTTACAATCCAAATAAATATTGGTATTGTTAGAGGTTAGGTATTATCATTGTAATAATAATAAAATTTTAAAACATTAGCTAGCTTAGCTAGTAAAAATTTTGATAGATTATTATAATATCGTTAAATTAAATTCATCTTTGTCACTTATCACTTATAAAAAAAATAATAATTTTAAAAAAAATTATCATAAGATTCTAATATCGAATCTTTCTTTGCCACTTTATCTTTTAAAAAATAAATAATTTCTTAATTTTTTTAACAAATTCAATCAATAATTTATTAAAGACTTTACCATCTAAACTACTTGTAACATTATAAAACATGTTAGGTAAAAGTTTAAATCTCAATCTTTGATAAGTAAGTTGGATACATCACTATTATATTAATATTTTATTGTAGAAAATAATATTGGATGAAACTTTAAATCGTCAATCTTTGATAAGTGAACTGAAAATTGATTGAATTTTATTTTTTAAAAAACATATTTTAATATATCCATAAAAAAATAATTATTTATTTTACAAGTCAACTTTGGCTCTCAATCTCAACATGTGATGGGTCATTTTCTTATTCTAGCTTGGATCAATTTTGGTTCAACAAATTTTAGACCTGTTCAAATAAATTTGAACCAATAAATGCTTTTATTAGACAACTAAAAGAATATTAGAAATGTAAAATTGAGAAATTAATTTTAAATTTTACATGAAAATTATTAGAAATTTAATAAATAACTTAGAATAACATATTAACATAAAATTATACATATATATATATATATAACAATATTTCTGGTACAAATATAAAGTTCAAATGTATAATTTTAACATATAATATTGTTAAATCAAGTTTTAAGTATTCATGTTGATTTGGGTCCTACTCAGATCTTCTTTCATGTTTGTCTTAAAATAAAAGAATATCGAATAATCGATGGAGAATTTTTTTATGTAGATAATAACCTTAAGTTATTTATTTTATTTTTTTAGGAATAGGAATACTATGTGGAAAAAAATAAAAATGAGATATTGTTTTAGCAAAACCCAAAAAAAGACACCTTTGCACAAATTTGCCCTTGTAATTTTAATTCAAAAGTTAATAGAAATTTGAATGTGTAATAATAATAGTAATAATAATAATAATAATAATAATAATAATTATTATTATTATTATTTTTGGATGTGCATATATGTAACCTGAACTAAATATAGAGGAATGACGTAGGAGCGACACACATGTAATTTTGCACGTGTGTATAATAATAATTGCGACGATGGACGAGCATCACGGGCTGGACCGGTGTATAAGAAAAGATTTTGTACGGGTGTCAGTGACATCAAAGGGAATGACGCATCGTACGGAGAGGATTCGCAGGCGGGAGGAACGGACGGTGCGTGATGCCTGGGGTACGGGTTTGACCGACAAGGTTGCGGGCACGTGTGGGTATCGGAAGCGAGTTGCGAGTATTTTGATGACCGAGGCGGTTGGTGGTTTCTATGATCAAATATAAAAGAAAATCCATCAGCCGTCCGATCAGAATCGGTGTTGACTTTATCCTGACATCCCAGCCGTCCATTTATATGACCTCCATGTCTTGGTTCCATGTCAAGCCAGAACTCAAGAAGAAGAAGAAGAAGAAGAAGCAGAATGCACTCACCTTGTCCATATCTCAAGGATGAATGAGGTCCTTTATTTCACATGAACTAGTAACATATAACTGACACATCATGCACACTCCTCTGCTGAAGAATCATAACTCTCAGACTCACTACTCTCCTCAATGTATCAATCTACCTGTCATCTACAAATCAACCCTTCTACAGTCAAGAGGGAAGAGCACGCACTCAGCGCGCGAGCAGAGCAACGAAGGACATGATGGAAGCCAAAGCAACCGCGCAGGCGCCGGGAGAACCCCCCACAGCTCCATTGTCCATGGCCGGCGCAGGGCCGGGGGCCGGGCTATGCTCCTGCGCGCTGACCTCGGCGAGGACCAGCACGAGCAGCAACAGCAGCAGCGAGACCTTCGAAGTGAAGCTGGACGCTGCCATTGCGAACGAGGGAGGTGAGGTAGCTTGAGCGTGTGATCGGTTGGGGCGATACAACAAGCAGTTGGGGGGCGTATTTATAGGGTGGAGAGGGACGGAGACAGCAGAGCAAGCTTGCAGCTGTTCGCGGACGGGTGTCGGCAGCGGAAGCGAGGTCGACGAAGCCGACGTCGAGCGGTGGGCGATGGATTCCTTGAGAAGGAAGGATTCATGGACGTCACATGGCCGGCATCGAGAGCGGAAGGCAACAACAAGATGAACACGTCGACGGAGGTGTCCTTCATTGACGTGCACGCAAGTAGCTTGGGAAAATGGCTGACCGGCTTTTAAGAGCACAGCTGTCTTCGTTGACTGACTCCAAATCTACAACAAAGTCGACTCATAGGATAACGTGTAACTATCGTGACCGTCAGTGTTGCATCAAATGTCACGTGCACATGATCAGGTAATAATCATTAGTAAACAAGTTCATAAAGATGGCAGAATAATTCCTATCAATAACCAAACTAACAGTACATGATGCTTTCAGTTCTTTAAATCAGTGAATAATTGAGGGAATATAAATTTTTATCTTTTTTTTCAGAATCTAACTATTGGTTGTTTACAAATCTTATCTCCTTAAATCAGACTAATGATTGATTGAGAAAATCATTACTAAATTATGTACAAAATTAGTATGATTATATCTTATTTAATCATGAACATATGTTAGGCAACATATTATTTATATATTATATATTTACTATAAATAATATATATATATTTCATAGCCATTTTGAACTTGGTTGTGGGCTTGGAATTGGGTTGGATTGAGGTGGAGCCAAGTTAACTGAACTCTATAGATCACACTCTCTCCTCCTCTTTTCTTCCCCAAGTCTTTCACTGATGAGATCTCACAGCACAGGTGCTCACAAGGGTTGACTACAGGGAGCTGACCTCAGCTGCTCACACCCTTGTAAGACTAAACATTTCTTTTGGAGGAGGAGGAGAAGAAGAACAGACAAGATGGCTTGCTAGATTTGCTTCTACATCTTCTGATCTGATATGGTTTGCTGTGTCTATATGCAGTGCAGGTGATTAGTAGTATGACAAATTCTTTATGTTCATCTATGTCTTTAGTAGTTTTACACATTTATATGATGAATATTTTGAGTCGAGTCATCCACACAGTTATGTCATTATGCATTGGAGGAATGAAATATTCTTCGAAACATTCATTATTCTCGGAATATGGTTCTAATCATTCTATAAATAGAGAAACCTTTTAGGTATTATTCAAGATTCAAATCTTCACCTTCAACTCTAACATCAAACCTCTAATTGATTTGAGCATCAAAAGTGATTGACATCCGATGCTAGTTTTCCAGTGATGAAGGAGCATTCAACCCCTCGGAGATTAGACTCTCGAGATGGATAACACCTGGTCATAGATAAAATCTTATACCATGTGTTTTGATATTTTCATGGAATGAAGGATTTCATTATCATCCTTGTAATAATTTCATTATTTTTTTTATTGTTTTTATAGTATCGAAGGATCATAAAATGGTGTCAATGTCTTCTTTCCTGACAATAGCAATCTTATGATTGAACCCAAGTTCATGTGTTTCCTAATTAGATTCATGATTTGCTTGTGAAGAGAATCTAATTCATCCATGAAAGAAGCTCCAATTGACAGAGCCAAATGCCATTTCCAAACCAATCTATTACTGTCAACAAATTCTCTAGGGTTTCAAGACTCAATCAATAGCTTCTCTTCCTGCTAAAAAGATCAAGAAGGATAAATCTGCATGTAAAAAAAAAAATGAGAAATAACATGGCTTTCTTTTAACATCAAACCTCCATTAAGATGAACTTAAGAATCTGGGATACTTAATGAGATGAAAACTGGCCTCCAAACCATGATGTTATGATTAGCTCAGATGTGAATGGACGTATGCATCTTTGATTTAGGTTATGGAAAAGAATAGTAACTTTTGTCTCCAAATAATGTTTAGCAATGTTCAATTCTTGCCCACAGTACTGCATTAAATCTAATGTATCTTTTTCTGTAAAGCTATACTTATCTTTACACTAATATGTAGATTGATGTTGTTACACTTCATCTTTGCCTGATCATGTAATCACTCATGTTCATATCAGACAATGTCTCTACCACCAAAACTCATCTTTTCTTTGTAGAACACAACTATATGCACATGCAGTGCCTTGTTTTGCATTAGAGCTTTAATAGAAGCCATGTAGTCTTCTATGGAAATCACAACTTTCATTTAGAAAACCTTAAGAGTGGGTACTCCTTCAATCTCATGCTAATCCCAGTATTACTTACTAAACTGGATATATCTGCATCAGATTGGAGGGGGTAGAACTTTGGGAGACTGAAGATTGAACTAAAAAGAGACAACCAAGCAGATGAAGATTACAAAACAAATACAAAACTAGGAAAGAAAGCAACATTTTCCTCTTATAAATGGTGTAGAAAAAGAAGTAAACTTACACCTATAGCAATAGAAGTGCTAAATGGTTGATATGATTAAATTTGTTCATAAATTTACTTGGAAAAATAGATTCTTGTTCTTCGAGTAGTATCGTGTTTGGAAGAGCGAAAAAAACTAATCAAAGAGGTGATTTCACTTGAGGGTAAAAAATGTTTGTATCTCATATACTATATCTCGCTTTAGTCCGAGGGCAAAAATCACCCATATTTGTGTTTGATGGTACAAAATATCCATATCTCATATTCTACTTGGAGAACATAAAACACTCACATCACATATGTCGCCTTTTCCTTCTTTTTTTTTTATTGTGAAAGAATAATACCCATAAGTAGCTTAGAAGCTCTAGCATATTTATGTGAGTTTCAAATATCCAAAATAAAAGCATATATGGAGATTTTTTTATATATATTAACGGTGTTTCAATCATTAATTTAATGAGAAAATATCATAACGATCATATCGATTGATCATGTTATTGATAGATAACATAGCAATCTTAATCTCGATTAACAAGATAAAAGATGTTGATCATGTTATTGACAAAGAACATAGCACTTCAAAGAATTTAAGGGTTGGAATTGACACAATTCATTGTTTGTTTGTATCATTTGTGGCTGCAGAAGTGTCACCACATCATGGTCTTAAGATGCGTATACCATTTGCTTTCTATGCTGCCAACTAAAGGAATGGAGATACATGCGATTCTAAAAGGTGGGGATGTTGGAAAGAAAGGCATAAGTGGCAAAAGAAGGGAACATAAACAATCTGATTTGATGCCTCTCTTTGAACTGCCCCTCTGCTGTATTCTGATCACCAATCAATTTGAAGCTCCTCTTTTGCACATGAAGATAGCTGCATACTGTGAAGAAAAAAAATACTCAGATGCTAAAATATTTGCATGATATTAACAACAAATCTTACAAAGTACTCAATCCATTCTTTGATTGAGACTCCTTCCTGATAAAAAGAATAGAAGATAAGAACAATAATTGAAAAAGCTTTATTGTAGAAATAAAATAGCTTTAGCTTGAATATATTAACATGTTATACAGATTAGGAGGAAGAATTTTCCTCAACAGAATAAACAGAATAGAGATATTTCCTCGTATAGTTGGAAAAATCTTCTTCAGGTTTGCATTCTACCTCTGTTTATAGAGCTAAAATGCCTAAGAGTTTCAGTACTTTATAACATAGTTTTTACTCTGAGTTTATCTATAAATTAAATTCAAAGATTCTAATCTTAATCGAAAATTTTATAGCAATAGTTCTTTAACAATATATCGATCGTAACTATCATCGGATTTACACATAGGAAAGTGTTGAAATATGAGAAATTATAATTTAATAATTTAATAATTATCTCATATATCTTTAGATTTTGATAGACGATAATAATAGAGTACGCTTATGTTTCCTCTGACAAATCTAGAAAGGATGAGAGAAAAAATAAAAAAATTATATGAGAGGATATACAAAAGGATTTATACTTCGATTTAAATTAACCGAAGGAAATTTTTAGTTCCTTCAAAATTTTATTTGTGGATATAAACTAGGAGAATGAATTACGTAAATATTGAGTCGATCATTTCTTTTATTTATATTTTATGCTTTACTTTCTGGATTATTCTTTTGGTACGAAGATCTTTCCCCGTATGATAAGTTTTCTACTGACGAAAGGAATTCGACAGCTCGTAAATGGTAGGGTTTGAGCCTTAAGGATCAGTGTTACCTCGGCCAATGAGGACTCGACAACCATGGAAACCACGAGGGTGATGGAGATGACCACTGGTTCGAATGACAAAGGCTGAAACCAAATGAAGGAGGTGTCATTGCCCCCCTCCTTTTTCATGCATCAACCAATGGGTCACAGGACAAGAAATGATGAGGACTTCTATGGTGAGTGCTGCAGACAAAGAGCTCATCAAGTCAAATACATGCTTCGACTTGTACACCTTAGAAGAAGAAACCCAATGACATCAGAAACCACAGGATCATTTATCCTTCCAAGGACAAGCCATGTCATCTCTTCAATCACTTCATGATTAACACTTTATGTCAATATTACTTAAGTTTATATATGTATATGTATAATTATATTAAATTCACACACATGTATGTATGTATGTATGTATGTATATATACATATATACATACATACATATATATATATATGTATATATATACATATATATATATATACATACATATACATATACATATATATACATATACATATATATATATACATATATACATATATATATATACATATATATATACATATATACATATATATATATACATATATATATACATATATATATATATATATATATATATATAGTCTCACTCTTATGATTCTTAAGAACGTGAAACTAATTTTCATCCTCTCACTTTTCATGTCACATGATACATGCTATTTATATGTATAGAATTGAACCAAAAAGTCGCTTCTATTGACACCCTGCAATCTTTTACCTTGAATTTTAACCTATCTTCTCTCCTCTCTCTCTCTCTCTCTCTCTCTCTCTCTCTCTCTCTCTCTCTCTCTCTCTCAGAGTCCATTTGCACCCAGAGAAGTACTGGATCTCATGCAAAGAGACAGGGATTCTTTAGCTGTGAGCAGGGTGATTGGGGATGTCCTTGATCCGTTCACAAGAAGTGTACATCTCAGAGTGATATATAGCACCAGGGAGGTCACCAATGGATGTGAGTTTAAGCCATCAGCTGTGGCTGAGCAGCCCAGAGTTGAGGTTGGAGGAAGTGACTTCAGATCCAACTACACACTGGTAAGTCTCCATGCTTATGATACATCCATATACTTGCTGATATATGTTCTTGATGCAGTGACCAGTCTTAGCATCTATATATATATATATATATATATATATATATATCCCAATACCTTAAGTATCTTCTGCAACACAGAAGATTTTTGAGTGGTTCTTGATGTCTAAAGCATGTCTCTCAGGTTATGGTAGACCCAGATGCTCCCAGTCCAAGTGATCCAACCCTCAGAGAGTATTTGCACTGGTGAGCACTTCTTTCATAGCTGCTTCCTTAAGCTTATATTAGATACACATCATAGAAGTGCTTATCTTCCAAGACTAAGCATACCAGTGAGGTCTTCATTACATGATACATATATGCACCTTTCATAATGCATTCCAACAGAAAATACTTTATTCTATCTTATGTATATATATATACACTTGTTCAGCTCTTGCTACTTTTGCATCTATCCTCCTTTCTGAGAATAATCATTAGAACAAAGAGAAGAACACCTTAGTGGTGTAATCTGGCCATCCACCTTAGAGAAGACCAGCAATTTTGCTGATGATCTGTTGCAGCATGGTACAGCTGATATGACTGAGGAACTGTTTGGAGGAGTGATATGGATTGCAGATATACTCTTTACCAATAAAGAAGAGATTAAAGAAAAAGAAAGCCTTAATGGTGATAAAAGACTCTGTTCATAATGGGTTCCACCAACAATACTTTATTCTATCTTATGCATATCCTGCTTCTAATGCCGATTTTGCTTCTCTCCAGTTCTCCCTCTCTCTCTCTCTCTCTCTCTCTCTCTCTCTCTCTCTCTCTCTCCACAGATAAATGTAGTGTAATCTCCTCCTTTCTAAGAATAACCATCAAAACAATTAAGTACAAGTACACCTCAATCGTGTAGTCTGGTCAGTAACCTTAGCAAAGATTTGTTTTCTTTTTTGGGAAAACCAGTGATTTTGCTGATGATCAGTTTTGTACATCCTGATATGATCGAACAGCTGTCTCTCTAAGAGTGATATGTCATATATATATCCCCTAATTTTGTATAGTAGAATACATGCAGCTCCAGACCACATGCATGAAGTAGTGAGCACTTGTCATTCTATGCAATGCAAGCTCACCTTTTTGCTTTTATATCTGAAGCTCACTTTGATCTACAAGGAACAGGAACTTGTCAGCCAGCACATAACTCGTCCATTATAGATCCAAAGTGGGTCACTATAATGAAAGAAATCTTTGTATTATATCTTTATGTACACTACTTAGCCTTTTTAATTGTGAAGAAGATGAAAAAGAAGGCAGTGTTGTCATGTCTAGTTGCTTCACCCCATCATTATTCCCTCTATGCAGTCATATGTTCTACCATTTTACAAGCTGATGACTCAACACATGGTCTTTTAGCAAGTTCTTCTCATTGAATTCGCAACAAAAGAAACTAGTTTTGATGCCTCTAAGAAGAAGAAGGCTTTGAAGTCATTTCCATCGCTCAACACCATCATTTATTTTGCTTTATTTAGTTGTATGTTCTACCATCTACAAGCTGAGGATGCATGCAACACACAGTTTTTGCTTGCTGAAGAAGTACGTATTGCTTCATACCATCATCTTCTCATTTAATCCTCAACAAAATAATCCAGTTTTGATGCTTCAACACAAGCAGAAGAAGAAGATACGTACTCATATCTGTTGCATCACACCGTGTGATTGTCTCGTTCGTTTAGTTCTTGTGCGAGCTTTTCTCACTAAATTCTCAACGAAATAAACTAGTTTTTGATCCTTCCACTGCTGCAGGTTGATCACCGACATCCCCGCGAAGACCGAAGCAACACACGGTAAGATCTCTTCAAGCAGAACAAGATCAAATACCTCGTTGCATACGTGACTCTCGCACTCGAGCAGAAATAGGTCTCACAGCCATGCATGCATGCAACACCCATTGGCTGCAGGTCAGGAGGTAGTGTGCTACGAGAGCCCGCGGCCTCAGCTCGGCATCCACCGCTACGTCTTCGTGCTTTTCAGGCAGCTCCCCAGCCGGCAAGCTGTGGATGCCCCCGGGTGGCGGCAGAACTTCAACACCAGGGACTTCGCGGAGCTCTATAACCTCGGATCGCCGGTCGCCGCCGTCTACTTCAACTGCCAGAGAGAGTCAGGCTCCGGTGGGAGGAGGATGTAGCTTGGATATGCATACATGTACACAGTATACAATACAGGCTCTGGTGAGGTTGGGGACCTTCCTCTTTCTTCTCACCTCTCTTTTCTTACAATAGGGAACAATCTATCTATCAAGAAAAGCCAATGTGAATATGTATATAAGAGTCAATAATGTTTATAGAAATCCTAGTCATTACATTTTTCTTGATCAATTGTTTAGGAGGTTCATTGAACTTTTCATTTAACTAACTATCTTCTGGATTTAATTTTCACTTTTAAGCATAAGATTGTGTGCATCCTAATTTCTTTCAAAGAAGGAAAGGGAGTTTGATAATTGCACCTCCAATGAAACTAGAAACCTACAAATTAGCTTCAATTAATCTGATACTAGTAATGGTTTTCTATCTTTTCGACTAAACTAATGGTTCCAATGAATGATATCATCAACTTAAGATAAGCAAACCAAATGTAAGATAAGCAAACAATCATCCAAGCTTGAATGTTCCATAACACAAGCATGACCTGTCACAGATCCATGTTTCAAGAAGCAAACTTAAAGGTGTTACCATCACTAGAACAAGTTTCAAGATCCAATGAAGTTGAGCATCTCAAAGAGCTTAGAAAGAAATGCCACCTTACAACTGGTAAAAAAAGTAACCATCTTTTGAGTTGGTAATCTTACATTAATATTACAATAAATGCAGGAAAATTAAGGGTCAAACCTCAAATTCCAGGGAACAAAAAGTTTGTGGCCTAAGAAATGTACTTTGAGATACAACCATAACACTCATGCAATATTACTCACGAGCGCAACCGACAGCTTGCATAATCAAAAACAGCCACCCAACTGCGAAAAATAGAATGCTCATCAGGCCATATGACAAAGGATAATATGACTATAACAAAAAGGAGAGTTACTTTTGTGCCTTCAAACTCAAGGATTGCATAGTTCTTTTACACGATAAAAAATGAAGTTCACATATTGCCAACAAAAAGAAACCCACTTTCTTTTTAATAGAACCCAAGTCAGAAGATTATTTGACTTGGAACATATATGCATCTAAAGAAATGATCATAGCTAGTGGATCACACTTATACTAAAGAATGATTAGTAGGACAGTTTGTTACATGCTCCAACTCCCACATAACACAGATATTTGACAAAGATCAAAAGTCAACCAAAAGAAAAAAGGAAATCACAGTTACATAAAGAAAACAGAGATCAAGATTATTGATAGAAGCAGAACTGACCTAAAGAAAAACTTCTTCGATGGTTGAAAATTTAGGAGAAAAAGATGGAAGTCACATTTCAGGAATAGCACATAAGCAATCCCTTAGGAAAAGGACACATTCCTGTCCCGGCAACAAACTGGTTGGGACAGATGTTCTAAACTAACCCAGCAGATCTAAAGTATCAGCAGACACAGACTAGCTGCTCATGCAAATGTTCTTTACAAGTAGTAAGGACTTGTCATAATACACATCATAGGATATTAATAGACTTGTCATAAAATGGACAAAATTATACTCCATGGAATATTCTCAATTAAATATCAGACTCCTAGACGCAGCTCCTAAAGAGTCCACACCTAACAAACACTTTCTGAGCTGCCATCTATTATATTAGCAACAATAATCTGGCACAGGTAAATATTATATAGCACCAAGAAAAATAGTTTAGTAGAAAAACTTCTTACAGAGAACAAATAAACATATAAAAAAGGAAAATAGGCAGTGACTTCATTGCTTAATTATATAGTTTTGATAGATAGACCTTATCAAGTAAGAATCACAAGAAAGAATTTCACGCACCAAAATGGTCTCGATCTCTTTATCTGATATTGGTATGCGCTTTGGCAAGAGTGAAGCCTTTCCACCTGCAGCAGTGTAGGAAGGTGGAGCAGGAACATCCGATCGGAATCTATAACTTCGAGCATCGCCAGATGATGAGGCAGCCTTGGGTTGGGATGTTACATCTAAAAAAGAAATGCAAATATGAATTACCATAGGAAGGTAAAACTTGGAAAAGAAGATGTATCACTTATGTCCATAACTGATAGAGTAAGGCCCATTAATACCTAGCAAAATGTCACACAATATCTGCAATCACCGTAGAGCCTAGGAAGCATGGATACACTGACATGAACAGGACACTAACACAACATGTACACAGTGACAATTAACGTGATGAATCTAGGGCTCCAAGATGTAAAGGGCCTACTTACTACGAAAGTCCCAGTGCTATTTCTCTGCTGTTTATGTGCTGGAATGGGCCCAAAATGATTATATCCAAGAACTGCAAGCAGTGATTGTTCTCTTGTTCTCATCAAGATTCATCTACAACAAAGGATCTACTAGAGGCTCGGGCACAGAGAAGTAGGAAAATTACAAATTGCCCACCAGACAGATTTGGCACTTTCACAAGATGTGTTCTAATTCATGGCACTTTATCCACCTGAGACATCTCCGTTTGCCATGTTACTCTTTTTTACTCCACCTTATGCATTTTGATAAGGGAAAATACACCTTTAAAGCCTTAAGCAAGGTTCTAAAGGCTGTGTAAGTCCATTTGGGAAGAAATAATTTAATTTGCAGAATGGAAAGAGATCAATGATAGGTACCTTTTTCATTATCCTCTAATTTTCTAGTTATTTGATGTTAACATTTGTGATGTTTCCTTATGATCATTGTTTCCGACCACTTTTTATTGCTAAGGACATGCAACCGATGTAAGGCAAAAAGAAAACATCTTAAGAGGCTTATGTGTTTCAAAGGAGGACAACCAGGAAGGGGCGAGGGATTGGTGATGAGAGGTGAGGCTAAAGGAGAAGAGAAAGATTACAATCTTGGGGATTGAAAATTAGCAAAGAAGACGAACAACAATCATACTTTGGGGCTTATTTAAGGCTTATCCTTAATTACCTTTGCACCCATCAGCTCTACAAATTTTTATGGGAGGCTACTTTTTTCCTTCCACGATAACAAGGGCAATAGAACAAATAAGATAAAAAACCGAGGATTTTCAATTCAATGAAGTATTATCAGGAAGTAGAACATAGCTGGCTTAAAAGCATAACCACTTATCTCAAGTGGGCAATTATTCTAAATTTCCCTAGATTTAATTATTTTTTCAGGGAGGGAATCATACTGCAGATAAAAATTTTAGTTATGACATGCTCCACCAAATATTTTGTACATGGTTCAATCCTGTAATCGAGAGCCGCTAGGAAATTTAATGTTTGATATCTCTGAAGTTATGTGCATAATTCATAATTACATATGTCTTCTTTTCATGGGAAAGTAAAAGCAATTAGGAATCAATCAACAAGCGGAAGAAAAAAAATTAATATATTCATTATATTCTCAATATAAATAATCAGATAAGATGCTACATATCCGGATTTGTACACGATGAGCTATGATTCTTTATTCCCCTTCGATCTCATTGGCATTACGTTCATAAAACACAATTCATGCCCACCTTCAACCACATTGTTAACAACGTGATTTCTGTTCCTTCTTTCCCTGACAGAAAACAAACATAACCAAGACGTGAATCTCAAATTCAACCATATAGTCGGTCGGGGAAACCCAAATCGATCTTTTAGATCAACGTAACCCCGCGACCGTAAGCACGTATCATTAGCACGATTACTACATTCTTCTACGCTGATCGAAACATGAAAGACCTCCACTACGAAGGGGAAAAGGAAGTTAACATACTTGATTCGAGGAACGTTGTCTCATCAGAAGCCGGGGACGATCCTACGAGAATCAATCAAATCGATCGTAAGAAGGAGCATTTAGAAACCCTAAAAGGAAATGTACGAGGGGGAGAAAGAGAAGAGGATGGAAGGACCTGTGGGCTTGGGCGGATGCCTCTGCGGGAACTTGATTCGAGGAATCCTCTTCATGGCTTTGCTTGGGTTGCGCTCGTCTCCCAATCGCCCTCTCGCTCTCCCGTCCTCGAGAGAAGACCCAAATCGCTCGGTGACTAGTTATTCACACGTGCGGCGCACATGAGATGTAGCCGCGCGGCCACGTCTCCCAAACCGGAACCGGCCGAACCGTTTCGGTCCGGCCTAATTGAGCCGAGTTGGACCAATTTTAATAGGATTTTAAATTACACATATACCTTAGATTTAATTTTACAGTATATATAAATATAAAACAGTAAATCACCATATATTGACTGTTAATATAATGAATGAAACATAAATTTACTTTGATACCCGTTAAAAAATGTTGGAAAATACAAAGGTGAAATAATTGGTGAAATTAAGAAAGGATTATTAAAAAGTATCCAAAATATTATTTTCTTAAAGTTCAATGATCTTCATGTGGATTTATCTATTTTTATTTCGTGTATTTTGTTGATCAGCATCTTAAGAGAATGAATGAATGCATGAATAAATGGTTTTTCTTTTAACGAAAAAGAAAAAAAAGAAGTATCTGTCATTGGTGCTTTGTGATCCTCAACACTTGTCATGTAGTGCTGATTCACATATCTTGATGAACATGAGACCATACAATTTTATTGAATCAACTGAAGGAAGAGTGAGATTTCCGAGTAAAGTGAACACTGAGCAATCATGTTGTTGCGACCTCCTTTTGCTGCGATTGATTGCTCATGCATGCAGACGCTGATGGAGGGAGTCTACAGCAGATGCTTCTTCAGCTCTTCGGGCCCTGGAATTCTGCCAACGGAAGAAGAGCTTGTGATCTCACTCACCGTGTATGGATCAGTGTATGATGATAGTACTGTTGATAGCTATATATATATATACGTATGAGAGAGAGAGAGAGAGAGAGAGAGAGTCTCACTTCTTGCAGTCGACGGAGGGGGAGAAGGTGAGGTTGAAGCGCACCCCGCAGAGGTGGGGGAGGTTGTCGGCGCGCGGGTGGTCGATCCCGGGGAAGAGGTGGGCGGCGCGCTCGAGGCATTCGCAGATGGCCACCAGGTCGTCGTGGGTCTTGGTCGCCTTGCGCAGGTCTCTCACCCCGCTGCAACACTTCGGTCCTGGGTGCGCCGCCTTGTCGATCAAGTAGGGAATGCACGGCACGATCATCTCTGTAATCTTGCTGCATGGGGGAGCCTTCGCAGACTCCCATGCCGAGGCGGCTGCAAGCACTGCCAGGAGAACGAGAACGCGGGCCATGGCCGTCGAGAGTGCTGCAGAAGGTCGTTGTTTGTGTGTCTCAGTATATATATATAGCGAAGGAAGAGACGCTGATCGTGTCATGCGAAGGAAGTGCGTGGATGGCGAAAACTACGTGATGAGGAGAAGAAAGAGTCGAGTGCCGTGACGGAATTTGCAGGAGAGAGAGATGAATCCCCCCTGCGAGTTGGGTCACTCGGATCTTGCACGCCAATTGTTCGACCGATTCACGTTCTGGTTCTGTGCCCGGCCGTGGTCTTTTGCAATCCTTTTATAGGAGCTTACGGAAGGAAAGCTCGAATCTTTGATGAATTTAACTTAGAGTTGGCTGAATAGCCAGGTGATTCTGTTGATTCATGAACTGTTTGCTTGAATGCCATTGCTCACACAATTGTGTTCTCACTGGGCTTTGTAAACGAGGAAACATGAAATCAGGAAGGGTCCAAGGATTCTGCCAGTAGAGGAAGATCGAAGAAGCAAAAAATTGTTTTTCTTGAGATGTCCGAGATGGATTTATGTCCTGATGCTGCCAGCATTCACTACCTTGACAATTTTGTTACAATAAAAGAACTCGTTACTTCATAAAACTTAGAAGAGGGTTTGTCTTAAGAAAAGCCGAAGCAACATGGATCTTGAGCTATAATTTTGCTGAGATATTACTTGCTGCAGTTGAGAGCCAGTAAAAGAAATTATGCATTTGTGCTAGCTTAGTTTTTATGCTAATGAGAATCATAAGAAATTACATGATGCTATTGAAAAATATACTGGCTTCGTCTAATGAACTTTGACTTACTTTAGTTGTGGTTGTCTTTTATATTGCACAGTTTTTAAATTTTTAATTGCATTCATGTAACTTATTTTCTTTTCTTGTATGCAATCTGGGGAAGAATGAATTAAAAAGTTCAGCTAACATACATGGAGCATAAAATTTTAGAGCTCAGAAATTAGTTTAAGAACTCTCTTTTTTCGATGTATACCATAAAGACACAATAAATGATCAGTTCATGTGCATCTGGTGCTCATGTTGCATGTAGATTATGTGAGGTGTGCTCATATTTAATACTATTTTCGAAAGTGTCTCCTAAAGTAATTGATTTTGATGTTCTGTTTTAAATTTTACATCATTCCTCTTTGTAATTGATTCCAACCTTCTTGTCCTTTCGATTGCTGTTGTTGTACATGCAAGGCTTTTTTAAAATTTGTTTCAGTAATCTTCTGTAGTTTTTGATGCCAATATTCAGTTTGATAGAAGTAGAATGATGCTATGACTCGTCAGTGATGTTTCAGCAATTAAGGAAGTAGAACTTGTGTGGTTGTTTCAGCAATTGGACTTTTTTCTTGTGTTGTCATGGAGGTTCCATATATCATGTTGAATATTCTAGCTATGCATTTATGTCTGTAGATGTTTCTTTCTGCTACTTTTAATTGCTATGTTGAAGCCTTAGGTAACGAAAATTCAAAGATATTTATGCGTTTGTCATGGTGTTTGTGCAAGTTGTATCTTTTATCACCATCCTTGGACATCATCTTTTGCGCATTCTTGTGGTGGGTGATCATTACTATGTGTTTGTCACAAAGATTTCTTTGTGAGACAGACCTGCCACTTCCCTCATGCAGGGCACTAGGTTCTAACTTTGATCTTGCAGAGGATAGCTTCTGACAGTTGCTTTACCATGGTGGAGCTTGACCTGCATATTGAGATTATGATGAGTGTCCTCCATTGCGGTATTGCTACATTGACTGCATCTACACATTCCAGACATTTGAAACTACTTCTGGAGATTGTAGTGACACTCTCTGCGCAATGATGAAGTAAAAGCTTATGATGTATCTGTGTAAGTATGTGAAAGCACTTGTGTTTGTATTATGCAAAGACATGCATGTGCTACTTGTGTAAATCCATTACTTTTAGGTTTATATAAGCAGCACAAATCATGAGAGAACTTAGCATTTAGTTTTCTGAGCTATAATATCTGTGCTTGATGGTTGTTCTTACTCCTCATTGTTCTTCATGCCAACAGTTTCAAATTTTATCCAATTGTTTTAAGTTGATTCTCATCTCAAACAGTTCCTTCGACACACATAAGAAGGACGTATTCAATGCACAAGTCTCTCGCCAATGAGGGGTCTAGGAAGAGTCAGTGTAGATAATCTTAATAGATTGTTATGTAACATTTATATTGATAGGAAGTATATTATTATTAGTCTTCAAATTTGAGATGTTTGTGTCTGATTGTTTCAGAGTTTTTTGTAGCTCTGTTTGGTATTCTGTAGTAACAGAGTTCATTCTTGCCATGTACTTCTGCATACAGCCATATAATTTGGACAACTTCATAATTGTTCAGAACTAATCTGTTCTTCCTAATAAGCTGCAAGTCATGTGGATTTTAATTTTGTTTGGCAACCATCTTAGCTATCTGGTTTTTCATTATTACTTGAGACTAAGCTTAACTCAAATCTATTTGTCGCCGTCGTGATTAGAACAAAGAGATGTGACCATGGATATTGATATAATCCATCTTACAAAAGCACAAGGAAAAATGGCATGTAGAGATACACAAAAGCTGGTCTCTATTTGCTTTTAACTTATTAAAGATCTACAAACCTATTGGTTACACTTACTATCAGAACAAAGAGATGTTATTAGCTTCTTTCACTTTGGAATGCTTCCAAAGATTGATACTGATATCTTTTCTTCATATACTTCTGTTGTATCTTTACCTATGGTCATTGAATACTCTGTGAGCTTTCTTTCAAAGATTTGTTCCACATATGTATCATGATATGCTCAACATTCATGTCTAATGAGTTCCTGACACATCCTATGTGCATCCTGCAGCTTTGACTATGTCTTCACTTAACCTGCTTAGAGATACACAATAATTTGTAGAGCCCCACAGGCCCACACTTACTGATCTCTTAGCTCTTAGTGGCCTCTGATAGAGATCCAGTCCTGTTGCTAGACTGTCAGTTCCTGTAGCTGTGTTCAGAATGATTGTGAATTCAATGTAGCAGGGTTTGCTTCCCACTGCCTTGGCAATAACCAGTTAACCACTACTCTTTTTCCACCTCATTTTGGCACATTTGTCTTCTTTTTGTTTTGCCATTTTATTCAAGATATTTACTATTCTCATTTGTCATCATAATCAAAGAGTGCCAAGAGCAAAGCCTGGAAGTTTAAGTGTGAGATCATGTCATCCAGATCAATACTATCTCCAAGGTGTTTCACTTCAAGTTTAGCAGTAAGGTGAAAGTGATGCATGGACAAACGGGGAAAGTAATACAAGTATTTGATCATAACAAGATATGTACTAAGGAACCACCCTGTACTTGCATCAGCTCATTTTTAATGGTAGCAAGTGGATGGATGATGTAATTGGTTGTTCTTTTGTCTCTTAGGGATTTGGGATGAGTTTACTGATACCATGATGCATTACCTGCATTGTTTCACAATTAGCAGCTACTGATGTTTGCATTTTGTTACCATGAATACTTTTCAGCTGGATATCTGATCACTGAGCAATTTACTGATGTTTCTGAAACTAGTGTACCTTCTTGTGCAACTCTCATGTCTCCTCTTCAAACTCAAACACTCAAGTGATCAACATGTTCACTCAGGATTCCACAAGAGAGAATACCAAGTATTGAACTGCTGTGAGTCATCTGTATTACAGTCTTGTTTGTAGTTTTGTTGCTAGCAATCCAACATATTTGATGGTCAGTCAATCTCGGAGTCTCAGTAGCTTTCCTCTGAAGATACTCTGATCTGATGGTCTTAAAAACATTAGCCACAACATGAGTTTTTTATTGAGATCATGTTAAACTTTCGGATTCACAGACAAAATAAAAAGATCTTCAAGTCAAGCAATGACTACAATGTACAGAGCTTATGAAATTTCCTAGCAACTCTCAGACTGACTATTACAGATTCAAATGTATTATCCTTTCCAAAGTTGTACACATATCTCATGCAGTCAAGCAAGTTCTTGGTTCTTCTCAACCACCCTCACCTCCTTTGCAGATCTAAGAATGGCTGCCTGAGGTTTTGATGACAACAAGAACAAATCGCATTCCATTACTGGTGGCAGATGACATGACCAAGAAGTGTTGCAGAACAAAGAAGAGTACCTGCTCTTTGTTTGTCTCCACTGAGAAGCCATCGACAATGGCCAAGGAGGACTTCTTCTTGTAGGTGCTTGGTGGGAGAAACTTTGCAAGTAGCTGGTCATGCTTGCTGCTCAGGTAGGTGTCAAGCTCCTTCATGCCTTCCTTTGATCTAATGAAGCAACATTAAACATGCAGGAGATCTTATGAACTCAGAGAAGGTGAAGAAGAAGAAGAAACAGAAGATACGGACCGATCAGCACGAAGGCGCTCGTAGACTGGATCAAAGTTCATGAAGACAAAGTAAAGCTGAGTTTTGTGATCTGCCATGGCCACCTGCTCCTCTGCTTGCCTTCTGCCTTCTTGTGGTCACCCAACACATGAGATGCTGGCTTCTCTCTGCATGGTCTATTTATACTCAACATGAAGCAGGAAGAGGAAATGTGTCACAAGCTTGAATGAAACAGGCCATCTTCCTCAACTGCCCTGGATTCTCTTGCCAACCAAACACATTGCCCTTTCACTTGTATAATACTTGCTAATATACTACATTTTCTTTACTGAGGCAACCCACCAGGGATGCTCTTTTGTTGGCACTCCTGTAGGGTGTTAGCTTAACAGCTTCATGTTGCCGGTGCAAGGTTTGCACCATATAATTAGGATCAATTATGCTTGCACTTGACACATGAGAGAGGACATTAAAGTATTATATATACATCGGGTTATTTCCTACCAGTTTAAGCTTTTGGGTTTAATGGTAACCCAAATTTAAATAGTTATGACGAACCATGGATACACTCATTTATATTTTCTTCCGGTGTTTAAGTAATATTTATACAATGCTCTTCTCTCTATTCTCTTGTATTGTATACTTGGGTTCAGTTTCAGGTGTCAAGCCTAATTAGTATGTAACATATACTTGTGGACTTATTTTTCTATTCAAATCCATTTCAAATTCAATGAAGGATATAACCTAATCTAATTTAAGTAGGCTTTTACCCATCCCTAAGAAATCAAATTTTCCTTCAAGCTTCTCAATTGCTGTAAAGATGTAATGGACAATGTTACAGTCACTTGATCTCCCTCACTACAAAAAAAAGAGAGAAAAAAAAAAGGTAATCAAGAAGTTGCATCGAAATGATACAATTTGATCCATTTTTTGTAATGAAATTTCTGTATTAACAAATTCTAAAGACCCCTGTCATAGGAAAGTAAAGAAATCTTCATATAGACAAAGAGGAAGTTAGAAGAACCAAAATAGGTTGCAACTCTAATTCACAACAAGCTTGTCTTCAAGCAGAAACCACCACCTTTCCATTTTTTGGTTCAATGTTCAGAAGTTTCTCAACATTATTTTCCTTGTACTTCCATCCCTTATACATCCTAATGGCTAGTTATATTCCCATATTTCTTAGAGAGAGAGAGAGAGAGAGAGAGAGAGAGAGAGAGAGAGAGAGATTTCCAATGATGTATAGCTCAGTAATGATTTCTTCAGGTTCTTGACAAGGATTTCATGTTGAAGTCTTTGGACTCTCTTTACAGTGAACTTATTCTAGTTTCTCTTTATCCTTCACTTTCCTTTCCTTTTCCTTTTTTTTTCTTATATAATCTTCTGCTAACAGATCTACTGAGGTTATGGTATCAGCCAATAAATTGTTTTTTCTTCACATGCAAGTGATAGACATATAGTTGATGATTGCAATCAGTTTATTGTTTTCTAAAAAGAACTGTAAATGGTTTAAAAACGGAGAGGGTGGCTGCATGGGACAAATGATCAACAGTATGGCATCTATATCACAAAAGTTGGGGGGACAAACTCAATCTAATCCTCAACCTATCCCCATATAATATGACAGTACTAATTTTAGTCATCAACCACATAACCTGATCTGATTCATCTGATCCACTTTCCAAGTAAAATATGTCACAATTATTTGCCAAGCTCTAAGGAAACTTTAACCAAGATGAATTACTTATATGACTTTGCCAGATGTGGCTCGACTTGAGGCACAGAAGTGGTAAAATCTAAGATGTCGAGGTCTTGCAAAACTAGTATCAGAATTAATACCAGGTAAGACTCCTATGATACTCAAGTTAGAATTAAATCGATATAGGAAAAAATGAATATAGGGTGAGTATCATACATGAGAAGGGTTCATTTTTATAATCCTGATTGTATATGGCTAGGGAAAAAATTATCCTATCAGATTTGATTAAGTGAATGTTTTCTATTGGCATTTGACATTAAGGCCATAAATGAACTAGCCTATTCTGCTGGGATTTGACTAATTAGGATAAAAATATTCATTATATCAGAATATGTCATGCATTTATTTTTTTAAAGGAGATTAATAAAAATGTCAAGATCAGCCAGTGCTGCCTTACTATATATTTTAAGCCAATTACCAACCTATTTTTTCATCAAGTTTCATAGATAATAATTTGCAACTTAGAGTGCTACTTATCCATAGATTTTGACTTGATGGCACACCCTAAGAAGACAGTCCTAAAATTTTCAGCAGAGGACATGTAACACAGGTTCCTCAATGTGCTAACATAGATCTTGTCCACAAAGAAAGATTTGGCAAATTGATGCTGTGCTTACAATCTAAAGCTAACATCTTGACCAATCAGTACCTCAAATTTTACTGCTTTACCTCTTCAACAAGAACACAAATAAAGAGAACTTGCAGTTCCTAAACTAATCACCACCTTAAACAACTTCCTGAATCCACATCACACTAACAAAAAGTATAATGAAGTTTTCCATGAAAGTGTGGCCCATCAATCTTTTAGACATTGTAATTTGAAGCTACAGGTGTCGGAAAAGTTCTTATAGGAATAATTAGCTTGTGGCAGCCAAGCATTCATACAGCATTACATTTTTTATCTTCCTATCAATATGAAGCAGAATTCATCGATTGAATATAAAAAAAAGGAAGTATAATGAAGTTGATCACCAGAAAATTGAAGTTCAACCAGTTCTTTATCATTGGAGCTTTGGCTCAATGAAGTGGGACTAGGTCTATATTAGGATATAATAGAACTTGTCTTTTTTTGAAAGATGCATGTGATGAATCAATCTAATCACACATTTTAAAACATGATTAGCTTATGCAATCCATGCAATGCAACTAACTGTGAAAAAGATTAGTTGTGACAAAGCAAATCCTTAAATCATTGGAGATAAATTAAGATAATTATGCTGCCCATGGTTGTCAATCATGCGGGTCTTGCAAATGGAGTAAACCAAAACACATTTTACTGCAATATCAAGTCAACAGATAGAGGAAGAAAGATTCAGAGCATTTGGAAGGTAACAATCATAGGCTCCATAATTACTTCCCATCACAAGCTAGAATGAGAGCATCACCACCAAACACTGCCAAAACAAATCATTGTCCACATGATTCAAAGGTTGTGGACTGGATAGATGGAAATTTTGGTTTATGATATATCAAAAGCTTTCTCCGTGAAGCGAAGAGATCGATACCAAAAGAAAGACACAGAGAATCAACAATCAAAATACAAGATTTAAGTGATTCGGCACTTATTATCAAGAAAAATCAAATTCTTCTTGACGAGGTCAATAAGAGATAAGGAATGATTCTTTCTCTTATATTAATCGAAGCTTAGGCTTAAGCCTCTTAGTATACCCCTCACACAAATCCTAAAGAATTTTTCGTATTTTTCCTCTGTGCATTCATCTCACCAAGATATTTCTAGAACAATCAAATCCTCATTAAAGTTTCTTGCGATACTCGAGTTTCTTGTCTTCCAAGGATACTAGCTCAAGGAATTAAAAAAAAATTTACCAACCCCGATAACAAATTGTCTTCTGACTACGATTGGGTGATCTGCTCTCTCGTAGATCTGACACATTGTGGATGGAGCTAACGACCAAGATTACTGGCCCAGGAATCCGTGTGTTGAGAGCATGCCTTTGTAGCCTGCAGTTGTATCCTTTCTCCATCTACAATCAACCGGTCATGACAACCTTGTTATGTTTATGATTAAAGGTGATAGAAATCGAAGAGCATCAGAAAAGATTGCACCTCGTGAACAGAGCAAGCAATCTAATTACCTGGATCAAGAAGAAGAGGATGCCGATGAGTCCGACGGAGTGCACCAGCGGCATGGTGGTATTCTGGTACTCTACTCATATTCTTTTGACGCATTCCTTCGAACATGTCAAAGGCGTCACTTATCACAGTGGCGACGAACAGAGACGATCGAAGATCACAGTGGTGTTCAGCCAACGCTCGACGCACGAATATTTTTTTGGACTTACCAGAAATTTCACCTGAACTACGAAAGTGTGGGACCCACATTCGTTGTAGCAGAATTCGCCATCGAAAAGACTGGTAAACAAACGAGCTGCAGTTAACAGGTCGAAAAACTGTTTCGTACAGACGGTCGCAACTGAATGTGCGACGGAGCGACGCAGAGGAGCCCACATGGTGAAGGCCCGATCTAAAAACGCCCCGACTCAATATGTTTCGATCTCGACCGTCCGTTTGCATCTTATCTCATGTCGATCACTTCCCGTCTCTATAAAATGAAGGGGAACAGGCGATTAGGGTTTCGTGGCCGTCATCTGTTCAGTGTCTCCATCTCCGTCCTTCTCGTTCTCTTCGATCGCAAAGGGTTAAAGAGACAGGGTTTGCCCGGCCCCGTCCGCCTTGACGAAGCTTTAGCCTCGGCCTGGCCCTGTAAAGGACACTTTTTGTATCTTCTTCTTCTTGTTGTTTGCTTCCGATCCTATCGAACAAGCAAGGCAAGATGACGGTGAAGCTGTCAAAGGCGGAGAAGAAGGTGGTGTACGATAAGAAGCTATGTTCTCTGCTGGACGAGTACAGCAAGGTGCTCATCGCGGTCGCAGACAACGTCGGCTCCAACCAGCTTCAGAACATCCGCAAGGGCCTCCGCGGCGACTCCATCGTCCTCATGGGCAAGAACACCCTCATCCGCCGCTGCATCAGGATCCATGCTGAGAAGACCGGGAACAAGAACTACCTCAACCTCCTCCCTCTCCTCGTCGTAAGTTCCTCCCTCGTGTATCTGTTGATCCTTCTGTCTTTCCGGGAAATATCGCGGCTTTATGATCGAGATCTCTTTCTCTTAACCATCTGTAGTTGTTTGCTTTGACAATTGCAACTTCGTTCTTTTTGTTTCAGGGAAATGTAGGTCTGATTTTTACAAAAGGCGATCTTAAGGAAGTTAGTGAGGAGGTTGCCAAGTATAAGGTATGCACGCTTTCAAGAACCCCTTCTTTTTACTTTTGAATTTGCCTTTTAGTTTGTCATTTGTTTATGGCCTTAAGATTTCATCATCGAAGTTATTAGTTAGGTTATTTTCTTAAATTATTTACATGTACATATCCAATACAATGAGAGGTATCAGAAATATCTTTACTTTTCTGCATGTTGCGTATATTGGAATTGTGCAGAACAGAAATGAGATCTCTGGTCTTGCCCATAGTTCTTCCTTTGACAGTATTGAGTAGTCATTCTAAATTTATACTATCATAAGAAAGTTGTGGATACCTTTTGGCCACATGGATGCACAATATTTAAGACATTTGTAGGCTAGTCTTGAATCTCATTTGTGATTGGATTAGAAGAAAACACTTTTGCCTAGTGTGTAGTACTGGGAGACATCAATATAATAATTATCTTGAATCTCATTTGGTTTCAATTAAGATTTGTGATTGCTTGAATACTTTCTTTTGTTCAACTTTCCATCTAAGAAGACAACACGAGAGACATCATAGAGATTCATTAGCTACATTACTTGTGGTAATGTATCAACTCTTCAGATCATGCTGGATGCATGATACATCATATATATCTGCATATTTGAATTTATGCAGCGACTGCTTTGGATACATGTCCTGAGCTTCTTGCTGATGACAAGTATCAAGTGCTCTTCTGTTATGAAAACTTTTCTTCACCCTGTTTTATAATTTTCTATCAGCTACTAGCATTGTCCTTGTAAAATATATCAACAACATTTCTCCTTTGTTGCTCTGTATCATGTCCCTAGTCGCATCGGACACTTGGGGCATGCATCCTGACTCCTGACTTAATAGATCCTTGTGTTTTCGTGTGCTAGTATCTTTTGTTTTTTCAGTATATAGAACCTTTGCTAGGAAAGATCTTTCTTGTATTATATGTTAATTAATGGAATAGATGAGATGAATTATAATTTCATAAAAAACATGTGGGTCTAAAATTTGTGATCAAGAATTCTCCCACTTTCCCTATGTTCCATTTCTGCTTACATTTTTAGTATTGATCTGCTGCTGTTAATGTTGGATGGCTGGTGGAGTTGTAGTCTTTCTTTAGTTGATAAAATTTGAACTAGCATTCTATTTCTTCTCTGTTCTTATATTTCAGGTTGGAGCTCCTGCTCGTGTTGGGCTTGTTGCTCCTATTGATGTTGTTGTCCCCCCTGGAAACACTGGATTGGACCCTTCACAGACATCTTTTTTTCAGGTTAACAAGATATCTCTCATGTTTATCATGCAAAAAATTGTTTGTGGTTTCATCTTAAAGTTCCTTTTGCTTTATTACAGGTGCTTAATATTCCAACCAAGATTAACAAGGGTACTGTGGAAATCATTACCCCTGTTGAGCTGATTAAGAAGGGAGAAAAAGTGGGCTCATCTGAGGCTGCTCTACTTGCAAAGCTTGGGATAAGACCTTTTTCATATGGCCTTGTCATTCTATCTGTTTATGATAATGGATCCGTCTTCAGTCCTGAGGTGCTGGATCTCTCGGAGGATGACCTGATCGAAAAGTTTGCAGCTGGTATCTCCATGGTTACCTCATTGTCTTTGGCTGTTTCTTACCCAACACTTGCAGCAGCACCCCACATGTTCATCAATGCATACAAGAATGTGCTTGCTGTTGCAATTGCAACCGAGTACACCTTCCCACAGGCGGAGAAAGTTAAGGAATACCTAAAGGTAGATTGCACAAGTCTAGCTATGGATCTTAGATCTATTTTTTTTCGTCATAATTCTATATGTTATAATTGGTGCAGGATCCAAGCAAGTTTGCTGTTGCTGCTCCTGTTGTTGCTGCAGAAGCTGCAGCGGCACCCACAGCGGAACCTGCAGAAGAGAAGAAAGAGGAGCCTGCTGAGGAATCTGATGACGATATGGGCTTTAGCTTGTTTGATTAGGGTGGGCGAGTCTTTAAAGTTTTTCTCTCTAAGATCAATTTGTCTTTCCAGGTTTAGTTCTACTAAAATTTTGGGATGTAAGTGGAGTTTTTGCTTTTTGATGTGGTCTCTTAGCAAGTAATCATCTGCAATTCTCATTTAGATGTCTTGACTATTAATGCTAATTGCTTAATTTTTTGTGGAACATTAAACTCTGGAAATTATCCCAGAATACCGTCCTACAGTCGATCGTGAAGATGGCATTCAATTTGGTTGGTCCTACCTTATTTGAGATTTGATAAAACATTTGCCTTCTTAAATCATGGTTTGAGCATACCCTCATCTTAAATCTTCTCTCTAGCTATTTTTTCAGAACATATAACTTCCGTGTTGGGGAAAGGTTGGTTTTAACCCTAGAACTATGTGTTGATTTAATACAATTTTTACATGCTAGATTCGTTAGTATCTTATTTGAAGGGGTTTTGAACCTACATCGAATTTGGCACTCTATCATATCATATCAATATCTAAGGTGTAATTTATCATATTATTATCAAGTCTATGTTTAAAAATTAGTCATAGTAAAAAAAGTCGTTTGGTGACGAGAACAAAGTTTGGTGATTCTTATCAATACCAAATTTTGGTGACAAGAACAATGATCGGTCAAATCATTCCAGAGTAATCTTACTGTGACACTAAGGTCCACCTTCTTCGTTTTGGACATGCCATTACTTACAACCTTTTGCATCTTTTAATTACTATGGATTCGATCGTGTAGAACATCTCAAAATTAACCAATTGGGTTGGAGCATCTCGACTTATTTTCGCAGGATAAAAACCTAAACCAATTGAAATGATTATATATATATATATATATATATATATATATATATATATATATATACCACCAGGTTGGAATAAACCACGCCCGGTTCAGTTCTGCGGCGACCTGGCCGTGAGCCGGACGATTTATTCCATGTCATTTACGATAAAGACGGCCGTGACGTTACGAAACCCGTTATTTACGTAGAACCGTTATACTTGCACTGACTTTTTGGTCTTTAATTAATTCGCAAAACAAAAAGGAAAAAGGAAATTAAAAAGGAAGGGCGGAGGACCGACGAGCAGGAGGGCGGAAAAGGAAGAGGGGAGGAGATGCGTTGGTATTTGGTAGCGGCTCTTCTCACTCTCCTCACCAGTTCCCAGGTGTGATATCGAGACGAACCCTAGGTTTCTAATCGACTTTCAATCTCTGCATTTATAGTTTGACCGATCTCGTCAGATTTGCTTGGTCGTTTGATAGATTTCAATAAGCTTACTAGTTATTGACGACTACGAGCTGTGGCGTAATCTTTATCGGTTCGTTAGTCCGTTGATCAGTTGGATGTACTGATCCTAAATCAATTTCTTGTGGCATCGTCAAGATTGAAGATGTTTGCAAGCTTTGATTGGAGTTACTTGCAAAATTTAGTTCGTCTTGAGGACTATGCAATGCAGATCGGTGTCCATTCTTGCGCGGTAGTTGGAAGATCTTGTACTGGTGGTTAGGATACTACGACAGGAGGAAAAATCCCCGTATGGGAAGGGAATAATTGATCTTTCGCTTCGATTGGAATGATGGCTTTTTCTCGTAGGGTAGACTTTCTAATACCTGAAATGACACAGTGGATTTTACCAATAATATTACTGCATAAGGTTGAACTTTGAGTCATGAAAACGTTCACGTGAAGTGCTGCATTGACCATCGAATCAATCTTGAACTTCTTAGACGGATTTTAGGTAGGTTCCTTGTTCTATCAAAGACCAAATATCTTGAATCTTTTGGATAATCTATTTGCAACATCCTTATGTTGTTTGTTATTTATGTTGGTCAATGTAATCCTGTTCACCTAGTTTTGTGTATAGGGATAGATGGCTAAGATTGTTATTCATTAGTTCCTATCGTTATTCTGATCTTCCTTTTCTTTCTTCTTTGAAAATCATATTATAAGGTGGTTTCTAGTGGTGCTAGACTTAGTGATACCAAGAATCTGGCTGTGTTAACCATCACATCATCAGGAGATGTGCTTCTTTTACCAGTGAAATAAACTTATTATTTGTTTTGCAGGTGGTAATCTCGTTTGACTTAGTAGCAAAAATGAATATCATATTGAGATTTGCCTGGTTAAGGATATTTGCCCATACAAAGATTTTCTTAGATGCATTCATGAGACTTGATCACTTTGATTATTTTGCGAGAAATCATGCGTACAGTTTGGCATCCGGCTTATTTGTATAAATGAGAAGTAGAAGAAAATGGAAAAGGCAGGAGACCTTACCTGTCTTCCTTATGTAGTTTGCTCTGGAAGCCATTTGGCTATTGAAGGAAGTCTTACAAAGATGTGAAATTATTGGCTATCTTGAAAGTGGGGTTTGCAAATCTGATCGAGATGGCTAGCCAAATTAGGAGATGAGTCACATAATAATTAGCTCCAATGATTAGGCTATCTAAAATGTCAGTAAGCTAAGACCACAAACAATCCAGGTGAGTTCAAGTGTCGTGATATATACTAAAAGAGACAGTCTCCTCATTGCGAAACTTGAATCCATGGCTTTGTTTAGTCATGAATAAAGAGGTTAATGAATATTTTGTTTCTACGTTTATGTGAATCTTGTTCAAGAAACTTGAAAAGCTTGCTACCCATGTATGACTATCTGAGTCTTATATGTGTTTTTTAGGTGTACATGATGTTGATTTGATGGAATGTCTGACTTTAATGTCAAATTTTTATTCTAAATTAGTTCGACTTTGAAACTCACTACATTGTTCAAGAAAATCCTGTACTGTCCCCACATCCATGAAGAACTTTAGAGGTGGATGAAACTAACATCTAGTTTCATTTATTCTGATTTTATGTCCTTATCATCTTGATCGTAGCTATATTTGCTACAAATTGGGTAAGTTCTGTTCCTGTAAATCTACCTACTCTTCAATTTGGATATTTCTAGTTTGACACTAGACTTTAATTTACGAGCATTTAGTCTGATCTTATCTCTAGGTTTCCAGATTCACTTTTCAATCTAAAGATACAGGTCCTTTGTGAATCATGCATGAAATTTTTTTAGAATTTCTTGCTCTTGTCAACCTCTTTCATTAAAAAAGAAAAAGAAACTCTTGTCTCATTTTATTTTTCCAAAATACAACATTTGCTAGTGAAATAATTGAGAAATACGTTTTTTTTGTCTGTGTTCCAGGGAATTTTGACAACACTGTCACAAAGTCATGGAAAATACAAATATGACTATGCTACAGTTCCATTTCTTGCAGAAGTTTTCAAGGTACCTTTTGATTATGATTTAAGCTTTTCTGGTGTTCTTATATTAATATACTCCAAACATACTTTAGATCTTTATCAAGCAACTTAATCTCTTATCAGGAAGGTATTGTCAATAGGTTGCCACTTCTACTAACATCTGTGTCCTGTTGCAAAAATTTCAGCTTGTGGTATCTAGCTTCTTCCTTTGGAAGGAGTGCCAAGCATCATCTTCTGCTCCTAGGATGACTACAGATTGGAAGAGTGTCCGTTTATTTCCCATTCCTTCTATCATTTATCTTGTTCACAACAATGTCCAGTTTGCTACCTTGACTTATGTGGATCCATCAACATATCAGATAATGGGTAATTTGAAAATTGTCACAACTGGTATCTTATTCAGGTACACTGCTCATAATGTGAAGTCATCATGTAAAATATCTAGTTTCTCATTGAAGCATTATATTCTCTTGTAATCAATCAGGCAACTTAGCATGCATGTTTAATTTTAGGTTATTTTTCAAAATTATGTTTGTATTCAACATTAATTTTAACAAAAATCAGTTCACATTTAATCTACTTCTTAGCATTTGAAAATAAGAGCACTGTTACTGCCATGCAAGTTAAAGCTCTTTTTTCTAACTGCTCTTTCTTTCAAAAGCTGCCACTCCAAATATTGACTTACTGTGACATGAACATTGGGTTTAGTTGAAACAATTCATGAAAATATTGAGTATTCTGACTACAAATATGACATTAAAATTCTGAATATACTCATGTTAGTACTGAAAGGCAAATTAAGCTAGTTCCTTGACACGAATTGGGTCAGCTTAAACAATTTGTTGAAGTTTGTAAGAATGGTGCAGTTATTGTAGCATGACACTTGAAATCATGACATTTGTTCCTGGCGTTAGTTGGAATCAGAAATAAATCACACTGGATCTTTAGGAAGTCTTCTTCAATGTGTATATTGTTAAATATTCTTTGTACATGAAAGAAAAATTCCCATTGTTCCTATTGGTGTCTTTTCAATCGTTTTCTCTGTTATAAAACTTATGGTTTGTGATTGCAGTGGAATCATTTCCTTTTGATGTTTTAGGTTCTTTCTGAGGAGGAAGTTGTCAACCCTACAGTGGATGGCGATAGTTCTATTAACTGTTGGGACAACTACAAGCCAGGTGCTCTGTTATTTTGGAGATCTATAATTCCTCAAGTTTGAATCTATGCTGTTCTAGAGTTGGCCCTAACAGTTCCATTTGGTACTTGTGGTTTCTTTTCCATTAACATACTGCACTAATTATTTGAAAGTTTTGAAGTATGCCTTTTTTCTTTTAATTTTACTGGAGTCTATAGGGTAAAGTGATATTGGTACACCAATGTTTGGTCCTTTCTAATAAGATCTATTGCTCAAGCGCTCCTGTTCCATTTTTTTTCATTGAAAGATTGAACCCCAAAGCCCATGCCTTTAGAGTTCCAACTGTTTGAAACTCAAGCCCTATTTTATCTCCTCTTCTCTATCTGGGATCCCTAAGTTCTACCATGTCCTGCTGGCAAGTCTTATTTATTGATGGTGATGTTGTATCCAGAGTGTCAGCATCAATTCTAATTTTGGTCCTTCATAAGAGATTTTATTTTTTTCTTTGTGGTTTATGACATTTCTTACTGTTGGAAACTGTGGATAGATTCAACAGCTGTTTCAGTTCCAACCATTTCCCAATTTTAGTTGTTTCATAACTGAGAGTCATAAGTTGCTATGAAATTGTACAAAATTGTTGATCTGAGCTTTGACATGCCACTAATTTGTTACACCAAATTGGATGAACCCTTGATTTATTTTCACTAAATAGGAGCTGCATGACCGATCTCAACAAACAAAACTTGAAGGGGTTTAATTCTGGGACTGGCTGATTCCAAACTACTTCCATGTTGGAACAGGATTGATTCCAAACCCTTGATTTATTCCAAACTTTTATTTTTTTCTTTGTGGTTTATGACATTTCTTACTGTTGGAAACTGTGGATAGATTCAACAGCTGTTTCAGTTCTAACCATTTCCAATTCAATTTTAGTTGTTTCATAACTGAGATTCATAAGTTGCCATGAAATTGTATAAAATTGTTGAACTGAGCTTTGACATGCCACTAATTTGTTACACCAAATTGGATGAACCCTTGATTTATTTTCACTAAATAGGAGCTGCATGACCGATCTCAACAAGCAAAACTTGAAGGGGTTTAATACTGGGACTGGCTGATTCCAAACTACTTCCATGTTGGAACAGGATTGGTTAGAACACAAAATCTTGAGTAGAGAGACCTAGAATTAGGGGCTTTTGTAAGTTGTAACAACAATGCATTTCAAATGTCTTTTGGCATCAGACATACCATCTGAAAAACTTACAGATGGTCAAACATTTAGTACCCATCAAATGCTGACTATTATAGGGCATGTTGCGATGATTATTTTTCTTGATGTTGGTATGTTATGATAAGGGTATTGATCCATAAATGGATTTTTTTGGATGAAACAGGCTCAAGTATCAATATTAGAGGGACAAACAAGCAAATGTGGGTGCTTTGGGTGATAAATGTACAAAATTTTCTACTAATTGTTAGATGCAAATAAATCTTACGTCTATGAATCATTAGTATACACAAGGTTATTAATGTTGAATAGTTTATATTAATCCATGCTTTTGTTCTATGTGCAAATTTTTGGATATACGTTTCTAATAAATAAGATGTGTAGATTATTTCTGTTCCATTCCTTTTGTTGTAAGAAATAAAATTTAAATTAGTTCTTGTCCTCATGTGACAACAAGTCATACTGTTCTTACTATTTGGAGTTAGCTACATAGATCTTTTCCCACCATTGAGCTTTATACAAGGCTTTTTATTTATATTGGTGCCTAAGATCTATAGGTTAGTGCATACAAATCCTTTTAAGAGGGCCATCACAGTGGTTAATTCGCTCCAAATATTCTTATTGTTGAGCTCCATCTTCATATAAGCTTCTTGAGGAAGGGGACACTAGTATTGCAGGAAGATGTGTAGTGGGATTAGGGTTTGAGGCTTTAGTCAGGTAAGAATTTGGTGTGGACCTTTATCCAAGCATGAGAAGGACATCTGATCATTTTCCTCTTTAATTATGTCCACTGGTGACTGATAGACAATGTGATGATTAGAATGACTAATATGGGAAAAAGGAAGATGTCAACGACTAATATGCGAAGGTCATTTTGTTTATCCTCGCTGAATACTGTTTTTCATGAAGCCATTTGAATATTTTGGATCCACTCATTCCTATTTATATCAAACTTCAACTAATGATGATCATACCAATCATATTAACCACCTATATAATTTTTTCAAATATGATGCACAGGTGAAAGGTTGTGGAGAGGCATCTTGTGACTCACTATTTTCAGCACCTATACAAGGTTACATGTTTGGACTCTTGTCTGCCTGTCTTTCTGCACTAGCTGGTGTTTATACAGAATACTTGATGAAGAAGAACAACGACACCCTGTACTGGCAGAATGTGCAACTATATACGTATATACCTTTATCTGTTGTTTCGTGTGTGTGTGTGTGTACATTTGTTAACTTGTCTTTCTCAGCAAATAGAAGCAAGAGATTCATAAAATATTGAGTTGTTAGATACTATCAGTTACCATTGCTACACTTTACTGTCAGGTTTGGTGCAATCTTTAACATGGCACGGCTTATGATGGATGATTTTAGAGTTGGATTTGAGAATGGACCATGGTGGCAACGTCTTCTTAATGGATACACTGTTACAACATGGCTGGTTGTATTAAACCTAGGATCTTCTGGGTTGTTAGTTTCATGGCTGATGAAATATGCAGACAATATTGTGAAGGTAAGTCCTGTATACTTTCTTCTACGACTGTGTATGTGGAAGTGATTTTCCGTACTGCATGTACAATGCTCAAACCAATGACACGCTTAAAGTAGCCATAAAATGGTAGAATATATTGCCTATAAAATTTGCTGAGACATGGCATGTTATTCTGGATTGTTATATCTGAGCCAGTGTTCTATTTTTATTTTTATTTTCTTTTTTACTTGTAGGGATAAAATTGGTTTTCATTATTGTTGCTGTTCATTTTCACTGTATTGTATTTATCATATCATAATAGGACATGGACTTGCTCTTTAGGAAGTAATTTAAATGGAACATGTTTCTTTGAGAAGGAAGGTGAGCCTTGGTTGCCATGGCAAAGTAGCCTTTTTATGATTTGGTGTCAAGTTCAAGTCATGAAAGCATTTCTTGTAAGGGGTAGACTGTATGGGCCAGTCTTTTATGTTAATGTCTTTGTTAGAGCTTGTTAGTCAACTTTAGAAGGTTATTTCTACAGTGCAAACCAAGCCCAAATTAAAAACATCAACTGCATGACAAAGTTGCATTTAAAATTTGACTTACTTTATATGTATGTTTATGCTTTTTGTATTAAAGTTACTTAGAAATGAGAATATTAGAGTCCTTTGAACTTTACTGTCAACAGTTACCATCTTCGTAAATTTGTTCTCTCTCATGGAATCTGAAAAATCCAAAGAAACACAATGTTTATAAACATTAATTAACACGGTGGATATTCTTTTGCCGGCAATATGTTTCTTTTGACAATAATTTCAACTTATCGTGTTTTTCCTCATCCTTTCAGGTGTATTCAACTTCGATGGCAATGTTACTAACGATGGTCGTATCTATATTTCTTTTCAGTTTCAAGCCTACTGTGCAGGTAAGTTGTATACCCTCAAGATCAAATCAACAGCCAAAGTATCAATTTACTGTCCTACATTTTCTATAGGACAAGTGACAAACTATGCCTGATCGGTTTACTACGGTCGACATCTTTTCTGCAGCTTTTCTTGGGCATTATAATCTGCATGATTTCGCTGCACATGTACTTTGCTCCTGCTCACAAGCTCGTAGATTTACCAGCGACAACAAAGGCGGCGTCAGACACACTCAAGGAAATAGCTGTCGAGCCAACGGGGGAGTCATGATTCTGTTGCTATGTAAGCTCAACGGAACAGGATCTGTTAACCAAATACTATTCATATCGTTGATGGAATTGTTTAGAGATGAAAGAAACAGAAGATGTGAATTGAATGCGTGGTGCTTGCAATTCCAGATTTTATGAAGAAGACGAGTCTATCGGACAAGCAAAGTCCGAATAGATTTGCTAGTGCTCTGCAACATAATGCACTAGCAAAGTCTCCAGAAACATAGAGCATAGCCAATGAATAGATTTGTGCCATGTGGTGTCACAGTTAATGTAGAGAGAGAGAGAGAGACTAGTCCTCAATCAGTTTGTCTCATTGATTTTGCATTAAGTATCTCAAGTGTTTATCACCATAGAGTAAACCATTTTCTTCTTTTTTAAGTCGAGCAATTTTGGACCCATGTCACCAAGTATATTCAAATGAATTAAAAATATGGCGACAATGATGATATGTTCGAGACAATATTTATGGATATTTGCCATGCGAATGAGGTAAATTCGGAGACTGTGACCTAAGTCATGTAGTTGTTCATCAATGCCAACCCCTGCCGGTGCGCTGCTGACGGACAGACTGACTGACTGACTGACAACATGTCAATTCCAAAGACCATTAATTAATCTCTCCTTTGCCACTCCCCACCACCTCTATAAGACGCCTCCTCCTTGTTCGAGCTGCTCAATAGACTCGAAGCCAAGGAGAGAGGCGGAAGGAGGAGCAGCATGGGCTCCATTTCTCAACCTGTATCCAATCTCTCCCTCGCCGCCAGCGCGCAGGCGAAGCAGCAACAACGAGATCTGCACTGCTTCCGGATGCCACTGCACTACCCGCGCTACACCCGAGCCGACTACGAGTCGATGCCGGAGTGGAAGCTCGACTGCCTCCTCCGGGAGTACGGCCTCCCCGTGACCGGCGACGTCGACCACAAGAGGAGCTTCGCCATGGGCGCCTTCCTCTGGCCCGCCCACTAAAGCCCCATACACTTCCTCGCTATATGTCTATGGAGAATGACCTGCTTCTACTACTACTACTACTGCTGCTGCTACCTTGTCATAAAGCCAAACAGTTCTCTGTGATGGTTAGATGAGCTTTGCTTCACTTCCTCTGATAGTTGAAATAATCAATCAATCATAAGTGGCGAAGACAGAATTCGAGTTCAAAATCTTACGATAAATCATTAAAGTTTTCACCAACAGTTGGCATCTTCGATTACATATGATTTCACGTGCCGATATTTTTGCTTAATGGTTGACCTACTGCTGCTGTTGCTGCTACCTTTGACATAAAGCCTAACAGTTCTTTGTGATGATTGTGTCTACAGCCTTACTTCACTTTCTCTCTCTTGCTTGACAATTTAAATGAACGAATCAGATTACATATGGTTTCATGTGTTGAGGTCGTTTGAGTTTTTGTGTTCCCAAGATCACACTCATTTGATAGAATTTCCAGTTCTTTAGCTTGTTCTCTTCCATTCAATCCAAGTCTAGTTGAGTTCGATTTGACATCAGTCGTATCTTGATATGCTTAGTATCCAAAACGATGACAGATCAAGGTTAGTGGAGGAGGCATTTGCGTCAAACTAGCTTCGATCGAGTTGCAGCATTTTTCTCTTTCCCTCCTCGAATTTAAAATATCATGCTCGATCGGATTAAATAAGACGTTCACTAACTTGAGCATCGAAAGAAACTGTTATCAAGAGTACAAAATCTACCTAATCTTTTATGTAAGTTTTTGACATTGAGTCATACAAGGAATAGACCGAGTCGACCTAAATCGACCTCATCAAGTGTTGTTTTCGACAGTAACCCTCTTCTACCAAACCAAGATTTGTTTCCTTAGGTAGATTGTGATGCATAGCCGTCTTGACTTTGAGTTGTTGTTAATGGCACCTCACGCCTAACCCCTTCTTTAATTGCCAAGAAGACGTAGTGGGACTTGCAACTTCTTGTTCCACTAATTTGGTTCAAACCATCAAAGGAACTCTTAGAGTATGATATCATAAGGGAAAAAGCTTCTTCAATCTTCTTTTCCTCTTTGGCCATATTTCCTTTTCATGTAGATTGAGACACAAATGCAAAATAGCCTCTTGCAACAGCTTGTCTAAGACTACTATGGTGCAAGAAAGTTTCAAGTGATTGAAGTAATGGAACTCTGCAACTTCTCACTCCACTAATCTAGTCAAATGATCAGGGAACCATTAAAGCATGATATCATATGAGCAAAAGCTTCTTCATCATCTCTTCCTCTTTGGATATACAATTTTCCAAGACTAATTTCGGTGCAAGAAAGTTGCAAGTGATTGAAGCAACAAGAGAGATGAAAATAAAGGTAAAAAGACTATGGTTTCAAGTTTCAGTGTGCTTCATGCAGTGCTACTATTCGGTGTTTCTGTGAAATTATAGAGAGACTGTGAGGAGTGTGTCCTTAGAAATCAAATGTGATATGGGGTGTGTCCTTAGATTGTGAGGAGAGTCTCCTTAGAAATCAAATGTGATATGGAGAGACTGTGAGGAGTGTCCTTAGACTGTGAGGGGTGTGTCCTTAGAAATCAAAACGCATTGGAACTATCATTGGGATAACTGATAAAACCACATCATAAAACAATGGCTCTATATCGTAATATATCTCTAGCTCCATCTAATTCACTCCAATATTATCGTCACGATACGATTCGATAGAATATTAATATATTAGATTTGAGTTATTTGCATTAAATAGTTAAATTTAAGTTACGATAGTAGAATCATCTAGCCTCCTCTATCAATTTAAATCGTTACTCGAGGACGACCAAACTAGGGTATAACAAAAACATGAACCGAAAAATGATCGACGAAATAAATAAGTTCGACTACCTCAACATGGTTCACCATATAGACGAGACATAATTCAATTTATATTTTCTTTCAACATGGTTCACCATCAGGAGCGACACCATCCTCTCAAGAGTGTGGCCATGAATCTCCTTATAGCATTTCCTAGATAACACGCAACGAATGCACAAGTGTATTCGATGCATTAAAGGCAGCTTCGTGTTGTTGGACAACAACGACGACTGGTTTTTTGCTTCTTGTTTCATCATGACACGATCACTAGTTTTGGTTGGGTGACAAAAGTAATGGCTTTGACTACGAGTTCTTCAATGAATGCACTCGACTTTGTTGCATGATTACTTGGTTCATCTTCTACTCATAGAATTCTAAGATTAGGAAGCAGTGTCGATGTCTGTAGAGCAAACTACCATAGACTCTTTTTTCTATTAAGATCTAATAAGCCATTGTGCAAACACTTATAAGATAGATTAGGAGGAAATGATTCCTTCCAACAACAAAAAAAACACATATTTCTCTATTCTAGTGTTTATTGCAATCCAATTGGCTGCTTGATATTATATTCACGAAAGTAATATATTACCGTAAATGAATTTAACCATGTTAAAAGTATTTTGACATCGACAATGGTATGTCATTGAAAGCTGTTTACTTACGCTTTTGAGAGATGCTTTCAAGGTCATTGAAAGCTGTTTACTTACGCTTACAAGTTAGAGGGACTCGGCTTGATGCCTTGGGAAGGTGGCAACATGGAAATGGAGGTTGTGGTGGAGCAAGACACCGGAAGGATGTGCATTTATTGCATGAATCAATCATAGGTCTTTGATCAAGATGATGCACTTTCAAGAGTTCCCCCATTTAATGCCACATCTTTCCCAGTTCTTGTGCTCATCTTGGTTGAAGGAGACAAGTAGCTCGTGGCCAGGATGGTGCCTTGGAGGAGGTTTATGTTCCTTCCAGGAAAGGTCATTTCATGGATGCAAGGAGAAATGTGGTAGAGGAGTGAACAAGGCGTTTGTTGTGATGATTGAGACTGATGAGATAAGTAGCTTATTAACATAATATAATTGAATCATCATCTCAGGCGTAAAATAGTAAAATTTAAATTAGTGATAATCGATTGATGTAAACCTATACACTATATTAATTCT